>NC_080185.1:66018802-66265601 GCF_950295315.1 Erinaceus europaeus
TTACATGCAAAACATTTCCCAGTTATCCATATAACAATACAACCCCCACTAGGTCCTCTGTCATCCTTGGATCTGTATTCTCCCCACCCACCCACCCCAGAGTCTTTTACTTTGGTGCAAATCGCCAATTCCAGTTCAGGTTCTACTTGTGTTTTCTTTTCTGATCTTGTTTTTAAACTTCTGCCTAAGAATGAGATCATCCCATACTCATCCTTCTGTTTCTGACTTACTTCATGTAATATGAATTTTTCAAGGTCCATCAAAGATCAGCTGAAAACAGTGTAGTCAGATTTACATAGCTGAGTAGTAGTCACCTTTTTATAGCTGAGTAGTATTACATTGTGTGTGTGTGTGTGTGTGCATATATATCACAACTTGCTCAGCCACTCATCTGTTGTGGGACACCTGGGTTGCTTCCAGGTTTTGGCTATTGCAAATTGTGCTGCCAAGAACATATGTGTACATAGATCTTTTTGGATGGGTGTGTTGGGTTCCTTATGATATATCCCCAGGAAAGAAATTGCAGGATCATAGGGTAGGTCCATTTCTAGCCTTCTGAGAGTTCTCCAGACTGTTCTCCACAAAGGCTGGGCCAATTTACATTCCCACCAGCAGTGCAGGAGGGTTCCTTTGACCCCACACCCTCTCCAGCATTTGCTGCTGTTACCTTTTCTGATGTATGACATTCTCACAGGAGTGAAGTGGTATCTCATTGTTGTCTTTATTTGCATTTCTCTGACAGTCAGAGACTTGGAGCATTTTTTCATGTGTTTCTCAGCCTTTTGGATCTCTTCTTTGGTGAATATTCTGTCCATGTCCTCCCCCCATTTTTGGATGGGGTTGTTTGTTTTCTTGTTGTTGAGATTTGCAAGTTCTTTATATATTCTGGTTAATCATCTCTTGTCTGATGTATGGCATGTAAAGATCTCCCATTCTGTGAGGGGTCTCTTTCTTGGTTTTGATAGTAGTTTCTTTTTCTGTGCAGAATCTTTTTAATTTGATGTAGTCCCATAGGATTATGTTTTCCTTAGTCATCTTAGTAATTGGATTCATTTCATTGAAGATGTCTTTAAAATGTATGCGGAAAAGAGTTCTGCCAAAGTTTTCCTCTAAGTATCCGATAGTTTCTGGTCTAACATCCAAGTCCTTGATCCAGTTGGAATTTACTTTTATATTTAGTTAAATATAGTGGTTCAGTTTCATTCTTCCACATGTTTCAACACATTTTTTCCAACACCATTTGTTGAAGAGAATCTGCTTTCCCCATTTAATAGTCTGGACATCTTTGTCAGAGATTAAGCATCTGTAGGTATGGGGGCTTATTTCTGGTCTCTTGATTATCTTTTTTTTAATTTTTTTATATTTATTTATTTCCCTCTTTTATTGTAGTAATTAATGTTGTTGTTATTGATGTTGCCATTGTTAGATAGGACAGAGAGAAATGGAGAGAGGAGGTGAAGACAGAGAGGGGAGAGAAAGATAAATACCTGCAGACCTGCTTCACTACCTATGAAACGACTTCTCTGCAGTTGGGGAACTGGGGCTCGAACCAGGTTACTTATGCTGGACCTTGTGCTTTGTGCCATGTGATATTTATTTATTTATTTTAAAAATGAGACATTAACAAAACCCTAGGATAGGAGGGGTACAACTACACACAACTCCCACCACCAGATCTCTATATCCTATACCCTCCCCTGATAGCTTCCCCATTCTCTATCCCTCTGGGAGTATGGACTCAAGGTCATTGTGGGTTGCAAAAGGTGGAAGATCTTGCTTCTGTAATTGCTTCCCCTCTGAATACAGGTGTTGACTTGTTGAACCATACTCCCATTCTGCCTCTCTCTTTCCCTAGTAGTGTTGGTATGCTCCTAAAACCCCTTTTGTTTCATTGGTTTAATCCCCCCTGCTTAACACTATATTCTATTTTTACATAACCACTGTTAACTAAGCACCAGCATGCCTGCAGGGCATTGGTTTAATCCCCACTGGTTCATGATGTCTTTTTGCTATGCCTCCTCTCCTTGTCACACCCTGATTTTCACCAATCTCTTTTCGCTCCACCTTCTCTACGTCACATCCATTTTACACCCTACTTGGCAAGTATATATCTATATATATATATATATATATATATAGACAGGATTGTGATTATAGTTAGTTTAGTTTAGTTTAGATGGCTTAGATTGTGCTGTGTTCCACATGAATAAAGAGATACTGTGTACAGCTCAGCCATGAGTCTCCGGTAGTCTGTCTCCTGCCTGCGAAGCTAGTCCAGCATAGTAGGATGGGGCTCTGGGGAAGCGGAGCTCCAGGACACATCAGTGGGGTCATTTGTCCAGGGAAGTTTGGCCAGCATCATGCTGGCATCCAGAACCTGGTGGCTGAAAAGAAAGTTAACATACAAAGCCAAATAAATTGTTAAACCATTATGGATCTGAAGCCTGGAATAGTGCAGATGAAGTGTTGGGGTGTACTCACTGCGGACTATTATGTACTTCTGCTTTCAGGTATATATTTTGCCCTAGTTTATGGATGCATGTGAACATATGCTCTATTTCAGGGGACCTCATCTATATCTAGGTTTTGGGACTTTGTTAGGAAGTAAACCAGCTGGAATGGAATTAGAGAATACTATGTAAGGAAACGTCTCACCTGAGAATGAAGCTGAAGCGTTGTCATTCCACACCTGAAGTCTCTGGACACAGTGTGAAGTGAAGCATGCTGGGGTGGCACTCCCAAGTATCTTATCACCACAGTGGAGTAAAGTTAACAAATAACAAAAAACAAAAAATTACTAAAAGACACAGAATTTGGAAACTAAACAACATACTGCTTAAGAACCACTAGGTCAGAGAGACACTCAAGCAGGAAATTCAAATGTTTCTGGAAACAAATGAAAATGAAAACACAAGCTATCAAAATATTTGGGACACAGCTAAATCAGTATTGAGAGGGAAATTCGTAGACATACAATCACATATTAAAAAACAAGAGAAAGCTCAAATAACCGACCTTACTACACACCTTAAGGACATAGAGGAAGAGGAAAAAACGGAACCCTCGGGCAACCAGAAGGACAGAAATCACTAAAATTAGAGCAGAAATAAACAACATCGAAAATAAGAGAACCATACAAAAGATCAATAAAGCCAAATGTCGGTTCTTTGAAAAATTAAATAAGATTGACAAACCCCTAGCCAGACTCACTAAAATAAAGGGGAGAAGATTCAAATTAATAAAATTGTAAACGATAGAGGAAATATCACAACTGAAACCACATAAATCCAGAAAATCAAGTGCCATGTGATCTTAACCAGCTGTGCTATTGCCCAACTGCCCAACTCCCTTGGGCTCTCAATTCTATTCTACTGGTCAATGTGTCTATTTATGTTCCAGTACCAAGAAGTTTTTATTATAATGGCCCTATAATACAATTTGAGATCTGGGAATGTGATGCATCCAGTTCTGTTCTTTCTTCTCAAGATTATTTTGGAAATTCTAGGTCTATTCTTGATCCAGATAAACATTTGTAGCTTTTGTTCTATTCTAAAAAATTGTGTATGTTCTTGATGGAAATTACATCTGTATATGGCTCTGAGTAGTATATTTATTTTGAAGATGTAAATTCTTCCAACCCATGAACAGAGAATATCTTTCCACTTCTTTGTGTCTTTTCTATTTTCTTGAATAGTGACTCAATTTTCAGTATACAAGCCTTTTACTTCTTTTGTTAGGTTTACTCCTAGATATTTTATTGTATTTTTGTTGCTATAGTAAAAAGAATTGATTTCTGGATATATTCTTCTGCTACCTTAGTATTTGCATAGAGGAATGCTACCGACTTTTGTATGTTAATTTTGTAGCCTGACACCTTACTATATTACCTGATAATTTCCAAAAGATTTCTGCTGGATTCTTTAGGTTTTTCTATGTATTCTATCATATCATGCACAAATAGTGAGAGTTTGACATCTTCTCTCCAATCTATATCCCTTTAATTTCCTGCTCCTGCCTGATTCTAAGAACTTCCGACACTATGTTGAATAGTAATGGTGATACTAGAGAGCCCTGTTTAGTACCTGATTTGAGGGGGAATGCTTCCAGCTTTTCACCATTGATTATGATTTTGGCTGTAGCTTGCTATATATGGACTCCATTGTCTTGAAGAATATTCCATCAATTCCCTTTTTATTCCTTTATTGGATGATTAATGTTTTTTATTATGTATATTTATTTATTGGATAGAGACTGCCAGAAGTTGAGAGAAAGGGGGAGACAGAGAGAGACACCAGCAGCCCTGCTTCACCACTTGCAAAGCTTTGCCCCTGCAGGTGGGGACCAAGGGCTCGAACCTGAGTCCTTGTGCATTGTAACATGTGCGCTCAACCAGGTGTGCCACCACCTGGGCCCTGGAGGATTAATGTTTTATAGTCGCCAGTAAATACAATAGTTTTTAACATGCAAAACATTTCTCAATTTTTCACATAATAATACAACCCCCACTAGGTCCTTTGTTATCCTTTTTTAGGACTTGTACTATTCCATTTTTTGTAGTGTTTTGAAGGGATGTTATATTTTGTCAAAGGCTTTCTCTGCATCTATTGATATAATCATGTGGATTTTGGTCTTGCTTTTATTAATATGGAAGATCAAATCATTGATTTACACATATTAAATGAAACTTGCATCCCTTGGATAAATCCCACTTGGTTGTGATGAACAATCTTTTTAATATACTGCTGTATTCAGTTGCCATGAATTTTGTTCAATATTTTAATATCTATGTTCATCAGAGATGTTAATCTATACTTTTTTTTTCTTTTTGTTGTTGTATCCCTGTCTGCTTTGGGTATCAGAATGATGTTCGTTTCCTAGAAGCAGGAAAGGAGTATTCCTGTGTATTCAATCTTTTTGAAGTTTTAAAAGTAGAGGTATTAACTCTTCCTTGAAATTTTTATAGAATCCATTTGTAAAACCATCTGGTCCAGGACTTTTATTCTTGGGAAGGTTTTTGACAACTGTTTCAATTTATTTGACTCTGATTGGCCTGTTAATATTTTCTACTTCCTCTTTGTTCAATTTTGGAAGTATGTAGGTATCTAGAAACTCTTCCATTTATCCCAGGTTCTCTGATTTGGTGGCATTCAGTTGCTCATAGAAACCTCTCATGATAGGAAGGATTTTTGTGATGTCTGTTGTGATACCCCATAATTTACAATACTATTTTTTCAGTCTTCTCCTTTTTTTTTGTTTTCTAAGTCTGTCTAAGGGTTTGTCAATTTTGTCTCCTCTTTTGAAGAACCAGGATTTAGCTTCCTTGATCTTTGTATGGTTTTCTTATTTTTAATGTTATTCATTTCTGCCCTACCTTTAATGATTTCAGTCCTCCTGGTTGCTTTAGGATTCTTCTTCTTCTCTTTTTTCTCCTTCTTCTTCTTCTTCTTCTTCTTCTTCTTCTTCTTCTTCTTCTTCTTCTTCTTCTTCTTCTTCTGCAGCAGTCAGATTGTTTATCTGAGCTTTATCTCATTTCCTAATGTGTGCTTGTTTTTACTAATCCTCTGAGCATTTGGTAATGCCCATCCTTATATTTTATTTTATTTTAAGGTATATCATATCAGATATGAGAATATATGTATCTGTCCTTTTTGTGGTTCATTAGATTGCATGGTATTTTTTCCATCCTTTAAGTTGAGTCTATTTATCTTGTTGAGTTATGTGGCATTCCAGCAGAGATTGCATGGTTGGGTTATGTTTTCTGATCCATCGTCCTACTCCTTGCATTTAATAGGTAAATTCAGGCCACTGACATTTATTTAAATTATAGTTTTAAGATATTTTGATGTCATTATTCTTCTTTTGAAGTTGTTTTAAATTTATTTATAAAAAGGAATGTCGTTATTATAACTTTGTACAGTGTCCTGATATATGGCATATTTATGGTGATGTGAATGTTTCTGAAATCTTTCAGAACTTCTTGCTGGGCAGGCTTGGTGATAGTTGAATCCTTCAGCTGTTCCTTTTCTGAGAGAGTTTTTATTTTTCCATAGAGTCTGAATGACAGTTTTGCAAGTTACAGTAGTCTTGGTTGAAATCCTTTCTCAGAGAGTCTTCAATATATATCTTGCCATTCTATTGTGGCCTTTAGCATTTGTGTGTAGAAATCTGTTGCTAGGAAGTGAACCACCTGAAATGGAATTAGAGAATCCTATGAAAGGAAAGGTCTCACCTGAGTAATGAGGCTGAAGGGTTGACATTCCATGACTGATGTCTCTGGACACAGTCCGAAGTGAAGCATGCTGAGGTGGTACTCATTGTGTTGACTAGGTTGGGATTGGCAGAAGCAATATCATTTGGTATGAATTGCAAAAAGCATGCAGGAAAGTGAGCACCACCATGGAGATTCCAGGACTGGGGGAAATATAGACTCTATGGAAGGAGGAGGTTCCTGCTGTCTTAGGGTTTAAGAAGGCAATAGATAGTTATTGCTATAATCAATTATTTGGCAATTGGGTTAATTTTGAAAATCCTTTTGTTATGATTTGCTGTATAATAAATGCCACCATAGTTTATGTCCTTTGACATTATTTTAATATAGCTGTGTCTTATAGAGTAATGCCACTGGTTGCTTCTGTTCTCCCTGGTCTAAGCTTTTAAGCTAGATATAGACAAGGTCCCATGAAATAGAGCATATGTTCCCATATATCCATAAATTAGAGCAAAATATATACCTGAAAACAAAAATGCTCAATAGTTTTCAGTGAGTCTGTATATGTAGCAAACAAGTAGATGGACCTAAAAAGAAACCATAAAGTTCCTAATGAAATATAGTGTCTACTTAGACTTAATTCCTCACCTACTTCCTATTATATTTCCCTCATTAACTCCAAAGCTAGCCTTACCAAAGTAAGGACTGCAAAAGCTAAATAAGGGCAAGAGACTGTCATACTTTAGTCATGACTCTTTAGTCACTATCAGGCCACCCCATCAGCTTTGGCCCTAGTGGGGGAATCCTGAGATTCCCAAACAGACATGTTGGGCCCAGACTTTAAATAGATCCCTCTTTCCATTGTTACTGGTCGACTCTGTTAGGAACAACACAACAGACCCTTTTCTGGACACCCATAAGACCTTGCCCCCCAATGTGGATCAGCAGCAGTAGAGAATGTTCCATCCTACAAAGGGAGGCTGGACAACATACAATATGTTCCATCTGAGGAAGATAGGTCCTTAAATAAGGTGCAGCTTGGAATGTTAATACTCATGACCACAGAATATGAGTTCATATCTACAGGGATGCAGAGGTCACATAAGCTCCTAAGCTTAATATGTGCCCCAGATTAGATCAAATCGATGGGGTTTACAGTCAACAATATTTACACCCCTTTCTGATATTTGGGAGCTACTCTTCTCCCTCATCCAGCTTTCTGGTCCTTTTTCCAGCCATGACAGTATCTCTCCAGACAGTAACTTGGATCCACCTGCATATCAGATGTCAGGCTCAGGGAAAAAAAAAGCCAGTATACTCATGGGCTCTTTGGAATATAACTAAAATAAGACTACTATCTACAAAACAGAGAACCTCAACTTTTCATGTGAACTATTCCCTTTAGGTTCATGATTAGTTGACAGTTAGTTTGACTCTATATGCTAATTCTTTTTTTTCAGCCACCAGGTTCTTGATGCTAACATGATGCAAACCAGACTTCCCTGGGCAGACAACCCCACCAATGTCTCCTGGATTACCACTTCCCCAGAAACCCACCCCACTAGGGAAAGAGAAAGACAGGCTTGGATTATGGATTGACCTGCCAGTGCCCATGTTTGTCGGGAAGCAATTACAGAAACGAGACCTTCCACTTTCTGCACCTCTTAAAGACCCTGGATCCATGATCAAGAATATGGAAGCTATCAGGGGAGGGGTAGGATATGGAGTTATGTTAGTGGGACTTGTGTAGAGTTGTATCCCTCTTATCCTATGGTTTTTGTCAGTGTTTCCTTTTTATAAATAAAAATAAAATAAAAAAGAAAGTGCACCCCAGTGTTAACAACCCTACTATAAACCATTAAACTCCTAATAAAATTATGAAAAATAAGTTGTACATATGATTGCGTGTCTTATGGGCATATTTCTCATGTGTATATTGCTTACAAGATAGGGTTTGAAACCTACTTTCTGACTGGTAAAAGTTTTACTTCAGAACAAGACAATTTAGAGAAACTGAGTTCAGCTTACTGCTTCTAGGAATTTGTTTACTGTGTAAACACAAATTATATATATTTTTAAAAGACCTTGTCATAATTTATGTCATTTAATACTATTTATAAATTAGTATATGTTACATATTGACAAAACCATTTGCTTCTGGTCTCCCTGGTCTAATACTATAGGTTATTTAATATTTCAAAAAAAATATTATTAGAAATGCATTAACAATTTAAGCCCACTGTTAAAATTCAATCATGTTACTCATTTGAAACCTTAAGTGCTTAGATTGAAGGAATATATACTCAGAACTGAGGTTTATTCATTAAAATGTTCAAGACACTCAATTTGAAAAAATTGAATTCATAATTATTCTTTACTTCAGCTTATATTAAAAAGCAATAATAGTTAAAACGGTGAAATACTAGAACAAAACCTGGCACTTAGGCCAATGGAACTGGATAGAGAGCCTAGAAGGAAACCCCCACATACAATGAATCTATGGCAAAGAGACCAAAGCTATCCAATGGGAGAAAAGAAGAGCTCTTCAATAAATTGCACTGTGAAAACTGGAAAGCCATAAGTAGAAAAATAGAACATAGATTACCATTAACACAACATTCTAAAATTAACTCAAAATTGATTAAAAACACCCTGAGTATTAGATCTGTAACTATTGATATAAAATACACAGAGTGAAGCACTAATGTTTAACACTTTGGCATCAAAACATAAAATACACATTCAGAGACTCTACCCTCTGGGCAACTGAAACTAAAATAATATTAAATAAATGAAGCTATATAAAATTGAAGAGCTTCTATACAGTATAAGGAGAACTCAAGAAGTATAATTGGGCAGAATAGCAATTGGGAGAGGCTAATGAACATTACACATCTGACATTTGATTAATATAAAATCATCTGTAAAGAGCTCATGTAGCTCAAAAACAGCACCAACAAACATAATAAAAACATCAGCAAAATTTCTGAGTAGACCGTTTTCTAAAGATTAGTTGATATGACCCACAGACATATGAATAAATGAGCTACTTAAATTATCATTAGACATAATACCTTGGACTTCCATGCCAGAAGCATTGTTTCTCATCCCTCCTCCTACGCTTTTCTGAATATTGTAATATGGAATTACCACAATAAGATCATACTGTAATAATGTTACAGTCATCTTGAGTACTAAAGAGAAACCTATCCAGGTAAAGGTGGTAGCATATTTCAGACACAATAATAATAATAATAATAATAATAATAATAATAATAATAATAAATAGTTTTTAAAAGTTCAGTTAAAATAAATAAAGGCTTAAATTCCAAATTCATATCAATTTTGTAAATCACCCCATCCCATCACTCTAATCCACCAGTTTATAATATAGAGGCTATTTAGGTTATAATAAATTTTTAATTTTTGTTAATAAAAACAGTTACCATAAATGTCCATTTTTAGTCAAAGATAAAAGAAGAAACAGCGTGCTTCACTTCAGACTGTGTCCAGAGACTTCAGGTGTGGAATGACAATCCTTCAGCTTCATCACTCAAGTGAAACCTTTCCTTTCATATCATCCTTTAATTCCATTCCATGTGTTCCACTCCCCAATAAAGTCCCCAAACCTAGATATAGTCCAGGTCCCCTGAAATAGAGCATATGTTCACACGTATCCATAAACTAGGGAAAATATATACCTGAAAGCTGAAGTACACAAGAGCCTTCAGGGAATACCCCCCAACACTTCATCTGCACTATTACAGTCTTTAGGTCCATGGTTGTTCAACAATTTGTTTGGCTTTGTATGGTAACTCTCTTTTCAGCCACCAGGTTCTGGATGCCAGCATGATGCTGACCAGACTTCCCTGGACTGATGACCCCACCAATGTGTCCTGGAGCTCTGCTTCCCCAGAGCCCCACTGTTGCTGAGGACTTATTCTGATGCAGTCTCCACCCCCAGGCTTTTCTATGCCCCGCTAAATCCTAGAGTGCCCCCTTTCAACCAATCCTGGCTCCGCCCCCAGGTTTTCCTATGCCTCGCTAAATCCTAGAGTGCCCCCTTTCAACCAATCCTGGCCCTACACATCACCCCTGGTTGTCGCCCAATAAAAAGCCCCCTCACCCCTCCCCTCGCTCTCTCTGGGCTCTCGGCTCTCCCTCTCTGAGGTCTCGCTCCCTGCTCTCCCACCGTGGTCGGCCATTGCTGGCTGGCTCCACGTGGTCTGAACCAAACCTCCCCTCCATCCTATAATAAAGATCTGTGTACCCCTTTGCTCTGGACGTCCGCTCTCTTCTCCGCTGTGCAGCCCGACACCAGACCACCTCAACAACATCTGGCGCCCATCGTGTTCCGTACCCACACCACGCCCGGCCTGAGGTCTCCGAAACCGCCCAGACACAGGTAAGTGGCATCCGCCCACTTCTGTGGCCCCGCGTTTCCCTCCACTATGGGAAATTTCTCGTTTTATGAGGAGGTGTCCCAGTCATTATCTCTTGACCTGGGACAGATTCCCGCTGTCATAAAAGGTTTAATTTTCGCTACCCCTTGGATTTTTTTAACTGTGGTCGCCACTTTCAAGATATGTAAAACGTGGTATGCCATAAGGATAAGTGACCTTGAGGCCGAGGTACGAGAGTTAAATCACATGTGCTTAAGACTTAGACATCCTAAGCGATCAGCGGCTAAACCCAAGAATTCCGTTCCCACAGACACGCACACGTGTTCGGACGCTCCTCCTCTGACCCCACCCCCTTCCACCTCTCAGGTTTCAGCTCCGCCTGCGTTCCTGAACCCCGCCCCTTCCGTCCCGGTTTCAGCTCCGCCTGCGTTCCTGAACCCTGCCCCTTCTGTCCCGGTTTCAGCTTCCGTTTCAGCTCCGCCTGAGGCGCCTGCGTTCCTGAACCCCGCCCCTTCCGTCCCGGTTTCAGCTCCGCCTGCGTTCCTGAACCCTGCCCCTTCTGTCCCGGTTTCAGCTTCCATTTCAGCTCCACCTGAGGCGCCTGCGTTCCTGAACCCCGCCCCTTCCATCCCGGTTTCAGCTCCGCCTGCGTTCCTGAACCCTGCCCCTTCCGTCCCGGTTTCAGCTTCGTCGATGGCCCCTGCCTCCGCGGTTTCAACTCTGCCTGCAGATTCTGCGTTCCTGAACCCCGCCCCTGCCCCTGCTGTCCCAGTTTCAGCTCCGCCTGCAGCTTCCATTTTCCTGACCCCGCCCCCGGCCCCTGCTGCCGCGGTTTCAGCTCCGCCTGAGGCTTCCTCGTCCCTGACCCCGCCCCCTGCTGATACATCACCATTAAGAGATCTAGTGGCTGAGATACGAGAGCTAAAGGATATTTTTTCAGCATTTAAGGATTTTAAACCATGTGCAGTCCACCCCGGGAGCTCCGTCCCCGTAGATATGCGTTTAGTCTCACCTGCAGCCACTACAGCAGTTTCTACTGAACTTTCCACTTCTGTAGCTCCCTCTCCCGCGCCACCGGACCAAATCCACACATTCCCGGTAAACTTGGCCCCTTCTAAACAAAACCCTCACCCGTGGCAGCCATATTCCTCGAAAGGACTTGGAACGCTCAGGCAAGCAGTCAGGGAGGACGGTATGCACTCTCCATGGACCAAGTCCGTTTGGAGAAGCTTTTACCAGCATTTAAATACACCACAAGACTGGAAAGAACTGGCTCGTGCTGCACTCCCAGACCCTCTCTATCTTCAGTGGCAGGCATGTTTCCGCGATGAGTGCTCTAGGCAATCGCAGGAAAATAGTAACAAACAGATAGAATGGAATTCTGATGCTTTGTTTGGAGCAGGAGCTTATGAATCTGGAGCTCAGCAGGCAGAAGCCAGGTTTCCAACCGGTTATTTTGAACAGGTACGCATCTGTGCAACACAAGCATGAGAAAGGGTGACCACACCTGATGTAGATCCGTCAGCTCCCATTAACTCTTTTCACCAAGGCTCTGATGAATCATTGGCGAGCTTCATCTCAAGGGAAGACGATTTTAAGGCAAGAAGAGGTTCCCCAAGATTGGGAACTCATCCCTGGACCCAGTTTACATGGAATAGGAGGGATGACAAGAGCATTTTGCACACGAGACTCGCTTATGTGGGAAGACCCAGAAGGTTCTACTGGACACTTCCGCCCTTTGGTAGCTAATATTAGCACCAACTTACTGGGCAGGGATCTTCTGGAATGTCTTAATGTTAGGATATCCACAGACGCCTCTGCAGAGCGAAAAACTCATTCCCGCGATACCAGGTCTATTCAGCACCCCCAATACTAAATGCCACTGTTCGTAGCCAAACACCCCGCTTAAGCTGGCTTTCTAATGAGCCTGTCTGGGTGGAACAGTGGCCTTTACCTAGGGATAAGCTAAAAATTTTAAAAGAGCTCGTCTGAGAGCAGTTGTCCTTGGGACACATTCGTCATTCTCGAAGCCCATGGAATACTCCTGTCTTTGTGATTAAAAAGCGCTCGGGAAAATGGCGCCTCCTTCAAGATCTCCGTGCAGTAAATAAAACCATGCAGGTCTGGGGCTCCCCCCAAAGGGGTTTGCCTCTTGCTTCTGCAATTCCCACGGGAATTCCAATCATAGCTATTGATATACAAGATTGTTTTTTCTCTATCCCCTTGCATCCGCGAGATTGTAAACGTTTTGCCTTCTCTGTTCCGTCTATTAATAATGCCAGCCCCGCTGACAGATTTGAATGGGTGGTGCTGCCCCAGGGTATGGCCAATAGTCCTACAATTTGTCAGGAGGCTGTTAAATCTGCCCTTGTCCCATATATTCATAAGGGCCTTAATATTTTTCATTATACAGATGATATTTTAATATGGGGAAAATCAGATACAGATCTCTATGCCTTACGTGATTTTCTCATTCCTGCATTAAAGAAAAGCGGCCTTAATGTAGCCCCTGAGAAGATACAGCTAATCCCTCCAATATCCTTCCTAGGTTCAGAGATTTCTCTAACGCAAATTCGTCCCTTAAAACCTAATGTTACCTTCCCTTCTAACCTTACTCTTGCTTCTTTACAAAGTTTTCTAGGAAATTTAAATTGGCTTAGGCAGTATCTCTATCTGCCCACAAGCTGCCTCCAACCACTGTTTGACCTGTTTAAAGGAAACAAACAGCCCTCTTCAAAACGTAAGTTAACTCCCGAGGCCTCCTTGGCACTGGAAAGGGTTAACCAGGCCCTCCAGGACATGCACCTTGTTCGATTCTCCCCCTCCTCTCCGGTAAACCTTCTAATCTTCAACTCCACCCCCACAGTAGTAGGGGCACTGTGGCAAGACCATGGGGTTCTCGAATGGCTTCACACGCCAGTAGGAGGAGCTCCAAGACTCCTCACTGAGATAGATGCGTTAGCATTCATGGTTCGCCAAGGGAGAAATAGGTCTGTGCAGGTCTTAGGGAAAGAACCGGATTTAATCATTCTGCCCTTTTCTCTCACAGATACAGAGTGGCTTATACGCCATCATTCCCGCTTTGCCATAAGCTTCGTGGGGTTTCCAGGACAAATAGATAACCATTTTCCTTCTAATAAATTGATAGCTTCTTTACCTCTTCTGCCTCTACTAGCACCTAAACTTTTCTCTCGGGATCCCATTCCCTCTGCTCCTACAATCTTTACTGATGGCGGAAAAAGGGGAGCTGCTGCCCTTATATATTACCCAGACAAACAATCTCCTAAACCTCTCTTTACTGAGCTTCCTGATAATTCCCCTCAGTACAAAGAACTTTATGCTGTTTTTCTTGCACTAAAAGCTGTACCAGAACCCTTCAACCTTTTTTCTGACAGTGTGTATACTGTTAACTTACTTCCATGGCTTGCTCGTTCGTATGTGAAAATTGATGACAACCCACTTTCCCCTCTCTTGATTCAAATCGCCTCTATGCTCTGTTCTCGAACCCAACCACTGTATATTCAACACCTTCGTTCCCACAGCCCTCTTCCTGGTTCCCTGTCCGAAGGGAATGCCGCAGTTGACCGCCTTGCCTCCACAGGAACTTTCCCAGTCTCTGTCTCTGATCCTGCTAATTTTCACTCTCTAACCCATGTTAATCTTAAAGGCCTTCAAGCTCGATTCCCTGATGTTCCTGTACCACAGTTAAAACATATCCTTGCTACATGCTCTTCTTGTGCAAATCTCATAAAGACACCTGCTATCCAGACCCTTGGGGTTAACCCCCGAGGTTTAAAAGCTAATGCTATTTGGCAAATTGATGTCACCCACATACCAAACTTTGGCAAACAAAAATATGTGTTTGTCTCAATTGATACCTTTTCTAAATTTGTGTGGGCTACAGCTCAGACAGGAGAAAGTGCTAAAAAGCTTGTAAGCCATATGCTCTCTTGTTTTGCCGTTATGGGGGTCCCATTACTTTTGAAAACAGACAATGCACCTATGTTTTCAAGCAAACAATTTAAAGATTTTTGTTCCCTCTGGAATATTACTCATACCACGGGCATTCCCTACAATCCACAGGGACAAGGCATTGTCGAAAGGGCCCATCAAACACTGAAGGCTCAACTAAATAAAGATAAAGGAGGAACATATCCCCCCAATATCCAGCTAGCAAAAGCCTTAACTACGTTAAATCTCTTTAATATTTACAATAACTCAGCCTTACCCCCTATTATTCTTCACTGGCAAACACCATCTACCCTCCCATCTATTAAGGTGAAATGGAGAGACCCACTCGATAAAGTTTGGAAAGGGCCTGACCCATTATTGACCATGGGAAGGGGTTTCGCATGCATTTTCCCTCAAAATTTCTCTAAACCTGTCTGGGTTCCTGCCCGCCATGTCCGACAATACCCGCAGGATGGCGCTGTTATTCCTGAAGAACAAGAAATACTACAAGAGGACCAGATGCAGGATACATCCCAGGACCCGTAATACGACATGGCAGAACCTGCAAATCTGGCTCACAGAGACCTCTCTCCTACCCTTTCCCTGAATCCCGGAAAAACCATCTGAACCCCTGCACACCCTGACGTCACTCACTAGATGGCACGACTACCGTGGCACACCCCCCGAAACCCTAGATGTCACTCAACGTGATCTGAAGAACCTGATACACGAATTCCAAGGACAGAACTTTATTCATGCCTGGTTACCGTTCCTGCTTCTGACCTGCTTGTTACGTGTTGGCAGTTCCAGCTAGCTATCTACAAAAGAGCAACATTCCAGCGGCTGACCTCCCTCATGCAGCGTTGCATCCCCTGCCAATTCCTCCCCTAGCCATCTACTTCGGACTGAGACTTGTATCGGACTTTCTGACATACCCTATATACATTTTACACAATTTTGAAGCAGCTTATTTCCCTTTACGCTGCTGGTTTTTCATAGACTAATCCTGAGTAATTCATAGACTTTACAGACTGTTGCCTTGAGGACTATACAATGCCAAATAGCCCCTCTGTTTGGTGGGTCATGCCTCCTGCCGCCCCCTCATTATGTACCCTTGCCCTTTTCCCCACTCAAGCAGGGAATGTTCCTTTACACACCAATCCTTCCCTTCACACCCCACTGACTTTTACTTCTCCCCTTCGTGTCCCTTCCTATTTTGTTATGTCATTTAGGCTTATGTCCAAAAGGTTTCTGCCCCATGATAGTCTTTTATAGACTTTGTACATCTTATGCAATTACTAGATAGAAAGATAGAAAAGATGTAGAGATACTGTGAAGAGATGGTTGAGCAGGCTGCGCTTAAACCTATGAGATGAGTCTCTCCAGGTAAGTCTCTCTCTCTGAAGAGGGGTTGAGCACAGGAGGACATTTAAATCTCACAAGGTTGGCAGCCATTTAAGCCTTCCCTCCTCCACAGAAAGTCCTACATCTTCCCACCTGAGCATGGCATTCCTCTAAAACATTTAAGCATGCTCCATTTTTCTTTACTGTGTCCATTTAGATATAAAGGGATAGGAGGAGATGTTGCTGAGGACTTATTCTGATGCAGTCTCCACCCCCAGGCTTTTCTATGCCCCGCTAAATCCTAGAGTGCCCCCTTTCAACCAATCCTGGCTCCGCCCCCAGGTTTTCCTATGCCTCGCTAAATCCTAGAGTGCCCCCTTTCAACCAATCCTGGCCCTACACGTCACCCCTGGTTGTCGCCCAATAAAAAGCCCCCTCACCCCTCCCCTCGCTCTCTCTGGGCTCTCGGATCTCCCTCTCTGAGGTCTCGCTCCCTGCTCTCCCCCCGTGGTCGGCCATTGCTGGCTGGCTCCACGTGGTCTGAACCAAACCTCCCCCCCATCCTATAATAAAGATCTGTGTACCCCTTTGCTCTGGACGTCCGCTCTCTTCTCCGCGGTGCAGCCCGACACCAGACCACCTCAACAACACCCCACCCTACTAGGGAAAGAGAGAGGTAGACTGGGAGTATGGATCAACCAGTCTATGCCCATGTTCAGCGGGGAAGCAATTACAGAAGCCAGACCTTCCACCTTCTGCAACCCACAAGGACCCTGGATCCATACTCCCAGAGGGATAGAGAATGGGAAAGCTATCAGGGGAGGGGATGGGATATGGAGATTGGATGGTGGGAATTGTGCGAAACTGCACCCCTCTTATCCTATGGTTTTGTTAATGTCTCCTTTCTTAAATAAATAATAATAATATAAATAATTAAAAAGAAGCAACAGTCTACTTTTATATAAACTAATATTTTATTGAATACTTTCAGTCGTCTTTCATTCTGTTACCATGTAAATCTTTAAAACATAATGCTTCACAATTTTGATAGAACATGATTCCCTTCTTTGTAACATGTAATATCTCCTCATATTCAGCAGTTATTATTCAGCCTTCATCACTGGATAATAGTGCTAGAAGCAATGTCAGCATCTTCACTGTCAGCTGGAGAAAAAAGTTTCCATGTTTATCTTAAAATATCTTTCATAGAGAGATATTCTGATACAACTATGAAAAGAAGACAACTTAAATACTTGACAGCAGTTATATAGTCAAGGCAGGCCATAATTTCTGTTTCAGAAACCATGTGTGCAAGCTGATTTTTCCTCTACTGCTAGAATTTTAGAGCCAGAATTTCAACCATGCATTTGTGTGCATAAAATGGGTAATTGCACACACAAATGGGCAATTTTGTATGCAATTAACCATTTTGCATATGCAATTATCTGCTTCCGGGGGTAGAATTCATGTACATGAAATTTTGTAATCATACCCACTACACCTGCTTTTGAAAGTTTAGTTCATATTGTAGGATTATTGCACAAAAGTAAATTGAGACTCTTGCCAATCTGATAACCTAACTGTACTGGTTACTTTTTTTTTTTTTACAACATACCTGTTAATTTAAAATCTCAAGGCTCAATAGATTATTTATTCAGTAACCTCAAAATTCCTATTATCAACTGGAGTTAAATTTTATTTGAGTTTCATTTTAGAAATTAAAATTAAAGACACAGATTTATTCACATTTCATTTAGATTTCCTGACAAATAGTTCCCTTGAATCCACTCTCCATCTGCCTACTCAAATGAAAATCTAAAATAACAATTATGAAAACAGCTAAAGATTTGAATATAAACAAAAATATATTTCCTTGTGGTCCAGCTAAGTTAAAGTTTAATCACATTTCTGCTCTGATAAAAGCATTTACTGATCTTTTTTTAGAAGATAGATCTGATAAAACAGCATGTTCTAATAGGAGAGTTTGTTCATCTAGGAAATTTCTATGTCTGTCAAAATGAGAGAATAAAACATTCACTCAATTCACAGAAGCAAATTGTGTTTTTAGGATTGTGGTAGATTTTTCAGAATTTTGACAAAAGAGGTTTATTTGACTGATAACAGCCTGAAAATTTGAGGTTACATCTGTAGGTCACAGAGTTTAAAGCAGGGATCTTTGTGGCTTCAATATTATGGAAAAAAGACAGAGACTTGAAAATCTGTTGTTACTACTACTGTTGCTGCTGTAATTAACCTACACACAGTTATATATTCCTACTTTATTTTCAGCCTGTCTACCATATCACTGTGCAGTCTGTACTGAAGGCAGTGTAAATGTTGAAGCCCAACTTGTTCCAGCAGAGAAAAGAATACACATAGTATCAGCAAAAGAAAAGAACAGATTAACACTTAGTTTATAGGGATTACAATTTGAAAATATTTTACATTAAAATTCTGAGCTGTATATATAAATGAATTAAGTACTCTAAAATTACCTTTAGTAAAAGGCAGACATTCATATCCAAAATGTCCAAAATGTTCTAACAAAATAAACTCAAACAGACATATATCAAATTATAATTAAAATTTCAAAGACAAAAGATAAAAAAGTTAATCCTTTTTCCTTTCAAATCACTTGGAGGAAATGATTATAAACCTGTAATATATTTTGAAGTTAGGTAGCATGATAACTCCATTCTTGATATTAAAGTAGAAAAAATACAAGAGATATGATGCATAAGAATATCAGAATATTCTAGAGGCTAGAAGAGAAAAGATGGACATATTCAAAGGGTTGAGTGAAAAAGACTTCCAACAAAATACTCTAAACTACTGGGGTATCATTTAGTCTTCAAGAAGTAATTATTTATTTTTATTATAAACACTAGCTGAAGAAACCAGCTCTGCAAATGATTTATATAAAGGGATAAGGAGTCAGAGTAGAACCACAAGAACACCTGGGACTGACAATTTTCATTATGTAAGTCACTTTATTTGTTAGGTTTATTCCTAGACATCTGGTTATTTTTGCTGGTATAATGAACAGAATCAGTTTCCTGACTTCCTCTTCTGAGTGTTTCCGTAAAGGAATGCCATTGATTTTTGCATACTGATTTAGTAACCTACCAACTTAATTTAATTTTTATTCTATTCAGATTCTAGGGCTACACCAACTGGGATTAAAATTCACAATTGGAGCCATAATGAATTCTGTGATCAAGACCATGTATGTTAATGACTGTGTGTATCAACTTTTTCATATGTAAAATATTATAATAAACAAATACATACACACCCTGTTATGAGAATGAGATATCAAGTGCTTTGTAAGTACTAGTGAACACTGCTATTGCCATCGCTATTCTTTTGATCCTCTGGCCTTTTATTAATCTGTATCCTTTTACTTATTTTCTCTTACCTAATTATTATGGTCAGGACTTCCAGTACTATACTAAATAGTAAAAGTGATGATGGATAGGCCTGTCTAGTATCTGATTTAAGAGGGAAAGTTTTTAATTTCTTATCATTATGTATGTGTATGATGTTGGCTCTAAGTTTGTTGTATATAGACTGAACTAGGTTTAGAAATTTTCAACCTCAGGGATGCAGCCAAGATGGCAACTTGGAGGTATGAGCTCCCACAACAACTGCTAGATAGGGTAGGATACTAGGCCTTCAACAGGACTGTGAATAAGGGGTCTTCAGTGTGACACCAAGGAGGTGACTATACCTCAATCTTGAGTCAGAAAACAGAGAATAAAATAAAGGAAATCTTTTGATTATTTCTGAAGTGCACCCCTCTCCCACATGCCATAGCCATACCCCAGGGGCTGGAAAGCAGCTACTAGCAGGCTCTCTGCTGAGCTTTTTTCTTTAAAAAGATTCCTGGATCATCAGGAGTGTGATACCAATCCTTTTCCTTTTGGATTTCCTTCTCTCTCTTTTTTCTTTCTAAGTAGCTGGAGCTCTATTTGAGTGACAAGATATCTAACAGATCAGAGCCTCACTCCTGCCTAGGAAAGACTACCAGGAGGGTTTCTTTTTTGTTTTTTGTTTGTTTGGTTTTTAACAATTGGCTGTCTTTGCTCAGGATGTCTGAGCCAGTCTGGAGCTGTCCAAGGTGCAGACTGACTGTTAGGGTTTTTACTCTATTCTATTTTATTATTACTATTATATATATATATATATGTATGTCCCTTGCCTCCCTTCCTTCAGGTTGACCAAATTTAACTGTTATTGTTTTTTCCATTGCAAGGTGACTGGGTGTCCTATCCATTGTGAGAGGAACGTGTTTAACTCTATCTCCTCCATCCACTCTCCCCTTTTTCTCTCCTCCAAGCTAATTAAAAAAAAAATCAACTCTTTCCTTTCACTGCTCTTTGTTTCTCGTTCTTGTCTTCTTTTCTTCCTTCCTCCTTCTTCTTTCTGAATTACTGATACTCATTTGTGAATTATTTTGGGGAAGAAATCTGACTCAGAGTGGATTTTATGTGTATGTGTATCTTCTCTACTTCCTTTTCACCTCTTGCTACCCCTAGAATTTACAGTGGACAGTAGATTTGAATAATTGTCTATTCTTGCTTTCAATTTTTTTCCTTTCTCTTCCTCTTTTATTTGGATTTGGTTGCCATTTTTTCTTGGGCTGGAGACATTGCTTCATAAACTGGTATTGGTTAAAATGCATCAATACTTGCTTCAATTACTATTGTTGTAATTTCTGAGGTTGGTGACTGCATTTGTCATAAAGGTATTTAGTATAGTGTGGCTTGTACTCACAACACAACAACTGAAGAAAAGAAAAATGAAAAACACATCAATAAAAAATGGTTAAAACAAGACAAAGTAAAACTGCTACTACAATGAATCAAGATGGAAGCCCAGAAAAAACTCCAAATCCGTCAGAAGTAACCATAGATAAGAAAATAATGCAAGCACTAGTAAACCTAGTAATCACAGAGATGAAGACACCTATGGAGGAAAGGGCTATCAGAATTAGGGAAACAACAGGTGAGACCCTCAAGGAAAATACAAGCTACCTTGAGGTAATTAGAGAACTGAAAACTGAAATATCTGAACTAAAAGGTCAATTAGCAGAACAAGATAATACTATAACTGAACTGAAGAAAGAAACTGAGGGGAGGGAAAGAAAATTAACAGAAGCAGAAAAAAGAATTAAGCAGACAGAGGATGAGCTAGGGAAAACTAAGAAAGAGGTAAAAGAGCAGAAAAAGAAATTGAGAGACACTGAAATTAACAACAGAGACATACGGGATGATCTCAAAAGAAGTAACATTCACATAATTGGCCTGCGAGAGGAAGAAAGAGAGGAAGGGGAAATAAATATTCTAGAATAAATAATGAAAGAAAACTTCCCAGACCTGAACAACAGAAAGGACATTAAAATTCAAGATGCCTAGAGAGTCCCAAACAGAATCAATCCAGATGTGAAGACATCAAGACACATCATAGTTACAATGAAAAGAAGGATAAAGAAAGTATCCTAAAGGCTGCAAGAGAAAAACAAAAAGTCACATACAGGGGAAAACCCATAAGACTATCAGGAGACTTCTCCACTCAAACTCTAAAAGCCAGAAGAGAATGGCAAGATATCTATCGAGCCCTGAATGAAAAAGGGCTACACTTTCATTCAAACTAGAAAGAGGGATCAAAACTATCTCAGACAGACAACAGTTATAGGAGGCAACCATCCTCAACCCTGCCCTGAAAGAGTTACTAAAAGACCTCTTATAAACAAGAACATCACCGTAGTACTTGCTATATCAGAGCTAATAAAAAAAATTTTGAATAATGGCACTTCAATACATTAAATCTATAATATCAATAAATGTCAATGGCTTAAACTCACCCATCAAAAAGCACAGAGTGGGTGGATGGGTTAGAAGACCCCACCAATATGTCCTGGAGCTCTGATTCCCCAGAGACCCACCCTACTAGGGAAAGAGAGAGGCAGATTGGAAGTATGGACCGACCAGTCAATGTCCATGTTCATCAGGGAAGAAATTACAGAAGCCAGACCTTCCACTTCCTGCAACCCATGACCCTGTGTCCATGCCCCCAGAGGGATAGAGAATGGGAAAGATATAAGGGGAGGGGAGTGGATATGGAGATTGGGTGGTGGGAATTGTGTGGAGTTGTACCCCTTCTACCCTATGGTTTTGTTAATTTAAGAAAGGATAACTTTCTTAAAGAAAGAAAGAAAGAAAGAAAGAAAGAAAGAAAGAAAGAAAGAAAGAAAGAAAGAAAGAAAAAACATAACCCAACCATATGCTGCTGGTAAGAATCCCATCTGACCCAACAAGACAAACAAAGACTTAAAGTGAAAGGATGGAAAACTATCATACATGCTGATGGACCACAAAAAAGGCAGGAACAGCCATTCTTATCTTTGACACAATAGACTTTGAATTAAATAAAATAATAAAAGAAAGGCAAGGCTATTACATAATGATTAGAGGATCAATCAAACAGGAAGACTTAACAATTATTAACATCTATGCACCCAATGAGGGACCATCTAAATACATCAAACACCTACTGAAAGAACTACAAAAATACATCAATAGTAATACAATAATAGTGAGAGACTATAACACCCCACTTTCACACTTAGACAGATCAATGAATCAGAGAATCAACAAATAAAGAAGAGAATCATATGAAGAGATGGACAGACTAGACCTCCTGGACATTATCAAAGTTCTTCACCCCCCAAAAAACTGGAATACAAATTCTTTTCAAATCCACACAACATATACTCAAGGACAGACCACATGTTAGACCACACAGACAGCATCAACAAATTGAAGAGCATTGCAATCATCCCAAATATCTTCTCAGACCACAGTGGAGTAAAGCTAACATTAAACAACATTTAATAGAAGACACAGAATTGGGAAATTCAAGAACATACTGCTTAAGAACAACTGAGACAGAGAGACACTCACTCAAGAAATTCAAATGTTCCTGGAAACAAATGAAAATAAAGACACAACCTATCAAAATATTTTGGACACAGCTAAAGCAGTATTGAGAAGGAAACTAATAGCCAAACAATCACATATTAAAGAACAAGAAAAAGATCAAATAAAAGACCTTACTGCACACCTTAAGGATATAGAGGAAGAGGAAAAAATGAACCCTCGGGCAACCAGAAGGACAGAAATTACTAAAATTAGAGCAGAAATGAACAACATTGAAAATAAGAGAACCATGCAAAAGATCAATGAAGCCAAATGTTGGTTCTTTGAAAAAATTAAACAAAATAGACAAACCCCTAGACAGACTCAATTAAAAAAAAGAAGAAGACTCAAATTAGTAGAATTATAAACAATAGAGGAAATATTGCAACTGATACCACAGAAATACAGAAAATCATGCAAAACTTCTATGAATAATGATATGCCACCATGCAAGAGATTCCGGAAGAAATTTAAGAATTCCTAGAAACATATGCCCTCCCAAAACTGAACCAAGAAGAACTGCAAAACACAAATGCACCACTCACATACAAAGAAATACAAACTGTTATTAAGAATCTCCCCAACAACAAATATCCTGGACCAGATGGTTTTACAAGCAAATTCTACAAAATCTTCAGGAAACAATTAATATCTAAACTTCTAAAGTTTTTCCACAAGGTCAAAGAAACAGGAACACTCCCACCTTCTATGAAAACAACATCAACATGATACCAAAAGAAGATAGGGACACAACAAAAATAGCAAAACTACAGACCAATATCTCTGATGAGCATAGGTGCCAAAATATTAAAAAATATCCTGGTCAACCAGATACAGCAGTATATCAGAAAGATTGCTCATCACGACCAAGTGGGATTTATCCCAGGAATACAAGGCTGATTCCAATCATTGTCATTCACCACATCAATAAAAACAAAGCCAAACACCACATGATTATCTCAATAGATGCAGAGAAACCCGTTGACAAAATCCAACACCTATTCATGCTCAAAACACTACAAAAAATGAGAATAGATGGTAAATTCCTCAAGACAGTGGAGTCCATATATAGCAAACCTACAGCCAACACCATACTTCATAACAGAAGCTGAAAGTATTCCCCCACAGATCAGGGACTAGACAGAGATGTCCAGTATCACCATTACTCTTCAACATAGTATTGGAAATTCTTGCCATGGCAATCAGTCAAGAGAATGGAATAAAAGGAACACAGATTGGAAGGGAAGAAGTCAAGCTCTCACTATTTGCAGATGATAAAATAGTATACATAGAAAAACCTAAAGACTCCATCAGAAACCTGCTGGAAATTATTAGGCAGTTTAGCAAGGTGTCAGGCTACAAATAAATGTACAAAAATCAGTGGCATTTCTCTATGCAAACACTAAATCTGAAGAAGAAGACATCCAGAAATCACTCCCATTCACTATTTCCATAAAAACAATAAAAAACCTAGGAATAAATTTGACCAAAGAAGTAGAAGACTTCTATCCTGAAAACTATAAATCACTACTCAAGGAAATATAAACTGATACCAAGAAATGGAAAGACAGCCAATGCTCATGGATTGGAAGAATAAATATCATCAAAACGAATATTCTCCCCAGAGCCATGTACAAATTTAACGTGATACCCATCAAAGTTCCACCAAGCTTCTTTAAGAAAATAGAACAAAAACTACAATCATATATCTGGAACCAGAAAACACCTAGAATTGCCAAAACAATCTGGAGGAAAAGTAACAGGAATGGAGGCATCCAACCCCCAGATCTCTCAATATATTATAAGTCCATCATCATCAAAACAGCCTGTGCTGGAACAAAAATAGGCACACAGACCAGTGGAACAGAAATTAAAGCCCAGAACTAAACCCCCACACCTATGGACAACTAATCTTTGATAAGGTGGCCCAAAATATTAAATGGAGGAAGGAGGCTCTCTTCAATAAATGGTGCAGGAAAACTGGGTTGAAACATGCAGAAGAATGAAACTGAATCACCTTATATCACCAGAAACAAAAATCAACCTCAAATGGATCAAGGACCTGGATGTTAGAAGAAAAATTATCAGATATTTAGAGGAAAACATTGTTGGAACACTTTCCCACCTAAACCTCAAGGATGTCTTTAATAAAACAAACCCAATTGCAAGAAAGACTAAAGCAGAAACAAAGCAATGGGACTACATCACATTGAAAAGCTTCTGTACAGCCAAAGAAACTATCACACAAAGAAAGAGACCCCTTAGAGGTTACTGTATTAAGGTCAAATGGAAAGACCCACTTGATAAAATTTGGAAAGGGCCTGACCCTCTATTGACCATGGGAAGAGGTTTTGCATGCATTTTCCCTCATAATTACTCTAAACCTGTCTGGATTCCTGCCCACGATGTCCGACAATACCCTCATGATGGCACTGTTATCCCTGAAGAACTAGAAATAATACAAGAGGACTAGATGCAGGATACATCCCAGGATCCATAATATGACATGGCAGAACCTACGAAAGTTGGCTCACAGAGCCCTCTCTCCTACACCTTCTCTGAATGTCTTATGTTATGACTGGCCAGTTGTGTTTTGTGAGTGAGTGTGTTGAATGACCAAAGATTTTTGTATGACCCATCTGATCAGAGGTACTCTAAATGTTAAAACCATTGTCACTAACATGCGTTAACTCTCTGAGTAACCTGAGTCTGTTTATAGTCCAAAGTCAATTATAGTAAACCTCTAACTTGTTACAAGTTTTATTGTTTTTCACAAGTAAGTGATTACAGCTATCAAGCCTTCATATGAGGAATTATCTGTTCATACGGTAAGGTATTAAACTGTAAGAAGTTCCTCCATATCCAACCTATGTGAATTAACAACATTCACATATTCTTGTACACTTAACTGGTGTATCTTGTCTTGTCACCATAGGCCTGCCTTTGTCAGCCAACAATTTAAAGATGTTTCCCTTTATAACATCACCCATGCCACAGACATCCTTTACTACCCCCAAAGACAAATGGCTGTTCCCCTGGACATCACATCCAATGACTGCTTCCCTTAGAGTTAAGATATAATCCTACCTCTTCATACCAATGGATACATCCCCCCTTCCTTACGTGTCAACCCTTAGTTGTGGGACCCTAGCTTTTTTTACTTCTTCTGCTCACAATAGGTCCTATAATTCTTTTTTTAAACATTTTAATTTATTTATTAATGAGAAAGAGAGGAGGAAAGAGAAAGAACCAGATATCTTTCTGGTACATGTGCTGCCAGGGATCGAACTTGGGACCTCACGCTTGAGAGTCTAACGCCTTATCCACTGCGACACCTCCCAGACCACGGTCCTATAATTCTTAACAAGCTCATGGCCTTTTTGCAGCAACAGATTGATGCAATAAAGATGCAACCTATACAAACTCACTATCATAGGCTGGACATGGCAGAATATTGAGTTGCTGTGGAGGATTTGCCCCCCTCCATCAGAACGTCCAACAGTCCAACATGTAGAGGGCTGGCTAGCCAATAACAGGTAAGAGGAAACTAGCGCTATCCAGTCAACCTAAGACAGGACACCTGGTACTACTGGGCAAAAATGACCAGGTGTACCAATGACAGGTAAGATGGAAGGCTGATCCCATACCTAAGACAGGCACAGTCCACCCTGCCACAAAACAAAGTCCACCAAACATCAAAACATGATATAAGACAGGGGGACATGTGGGGAGCCACATGTGCCCTCAAAGTTGCTATTGGCATGGCCATAGAGTTTATGTTAAAAGATAGTTCCTGGGAATCGGGCGGTGGTGCAGCAGGTTTAGCACAGGTGGCGCTAAGTGCAAGAACTGGCTTGAGGATCCCAGTTTGAGCCCCCGGCTCCTCACCTGCAGGGGAATCAATTCACAGGCACTGAAGCAGGTCTACAGGTGTCTTTCTCTCCCCTTGTCTTCCCCTCCTCTCTCCATTTCTCTCTGTTCTATCCAACAGCTCAGCAAACTTAGCAACAAAAAAAGCAAATAACACCATCCAAAAATGGGCAGAGTACATGAACAAAACATTCACTTCAGAGGAGATCCAAAAGGCTAACAAACATAAGAAAAACTGCTCCAGGTGGCTGATTGTCAGAGAAATGCAAATAAAGACAACATTGAGATACCACCTCACTCCTGTGAGAATGGCACACATCAAAAAGACAGCAGCAACAAATGCTGGAGAGGCTGTGGGGACAGAGGACCCCTTTTGCACTGCTGGTGGGAATGTAAATTGGTCGAGCCTCTGTGGAGAGCAGTCTAGACATGGACCTTCCATATGACCCAGTAATAACTCTCCTAGGGATATACCCCAAGGATTCCATAATGCCCAACCTAGAATATATGTGTATTCCTATGTTCATAGCAGCACAATTCATAATAGCTAAAACCTGGAAGCAACCCAGGTGCCCAACAACAGACGAGTGGCTAAGAAAGCTGTGGTATACATATATACATTGGAATATTAACGCACCTAGTAAGAACAATGGACCCACCTTCTCTGACCCTTCTTGGATGGCACTAGAATTATTTTAAGTGAGCTAAGTCAGAAAGATAAAAAATAGTATGGGATGATCCCACTCATAAACAGATGTTGAAAGAGAATAATAGAAAGGGAAACTCAAAGCAGGATCTGACTGAATTTGTAGTAGGGCACCACAGTAAAAACCCTGGGTTGAGGGTGAGGGTGGATGTTCAGCTTCATTGGTTGGGGGGGGGGGCAAGAGGGTAGGGAGTATGAGATGGGACACAGTCTTTTGGTGTTGGGAATGGTGTTTATGTACACTCTTATTAATTTGTAGTCATATAAATCACTATTTAACTAATATGAGAGAGGAAAAAATGATTAAATGTCTAAAACTTTTTAAAGTACAGACTGAGTCTTTTAAATACATAAGATAAGCCTGATATATTGACTCTCTTAAAAACTTAGTCCATGGGGAACAAAAGCAACCAGTGGCATAGGTATATGCAAATAATGTCAAAAGACATAAAATATGGTGATGGTGTGTATGATATAGAAAATCCTAACAAAGAGATTTTTCAAAGTTAACACAACTGCGGAACAATATGATTATTGAAATAACTATTGTCTTCATTAGCCTTAAGACAACAGGAATTTCCCGCTTCCTCTATAAAGTATATATTTCTCCCAGTCCTAGAACCTCTGGGATGGAACTCACTTCCCTGCATGCTTCTCTCAATTCATACCAAATGATATCTCATCCGCCGATTCCAACCTAATCAATGCAATGAGTATCATATCAACATGCTTCACCTCAGATTGTGTATAGAGACATTAGGCATGGAATGCCAGCTCTTCACCCTCATCACTGACTGTTTATAGGAGAACTTTCAGGACTTCTATCAGGGCAGGCTTGGTGATAGCTGTAACACTTGAAGCATATATATATATATATATATATATATATATATATATATATATATATATATATATATATATATAATATATATTATATATATATATTATATATATATAATTATATATATAATATATATATAATTATATATATATGTATATATATATATATTTTTTCCATAACATGATGGATTAGGACAGACAAGTTACTGAATTGGGCAAATATGAAATTCACGGGACTTGTTTGGAAACTCACAAGGCCAAGTATTTTCAAGTTGGCTCTGCCTGCTGATTTTGATCCTCTGGGCATCAGGATATCTGTGCAAAACCACTGTGATATCTCTTCCCCACCCTGATTTCTCTCTTGGTCAGGAGTGAGTGATTAAGCTAAGAGGCCTACTTATAATTAAAAAGCCCTCAGGCTCCCATAGGCTACAGGGAAGAAAAATAACAAAGAGGCTTTAACAGCCACTGTGCTTCAACTCAGGGATTGAGATAATATTAAAACAACTGTTAATTACCACAAATGTGAACTCTTTAAGTACCTTACTTGAACAAAAGTCAATCCAGGTAAGAGTGATCAGTACTTTGAAAAGTTCTGAGAGTGAGAGATCTCTTAATATACTATATAGAATGATGAAACCAGAAGAAATATTGGAGAGATGAACCAGGATAAGAGTCCAGCTAAAAGTCTCACAAAGTTTGAAGCACAGAACAATGAGGTTGACATGCAAATGCTAGTTAAGGAATTAATCACAGGAGTGAGTAAAGAGTTTGAAAGAATTGTCATCAGAAATGCAGAAACAATAAATGATACTCTGAAAGAAAACACTGACTATCTCAAGGTAATTAGAGAGCTGAAAGCTGAAAAGGCTGAGCTAAGGACACAATTAGTTGAACAAATAAAAAAGGTATCTGAACAGGGTAACAAAATAGATGAACTCCAGAAAACAGAAAAGTGAAGAGAGAATAGAATTTCTGAGGCTGAAAACAGAATTAGCAAAACTGAAGATGAATTAGAGAAAACTAAGAAAGAAGTAAGAGATCTCAAAAAGAGATTGAGAAACTGAAAATAACTGAGACATATGGAATTACTTCAAAAGAAATAATATAAGCCTTATCGGATTTCCAGAGGAAGAAAGAGGGAAGGGAAGAAAGAATTGTACAGGATGAACTTCTCTAATCTAGACAACATAAGAGACATAAAGGTTCAAGAAGCCCAGACGGTCGGAAGCAGAATTGACACAGACTTAATGACACCAAGGCACATCATATTTAGAATGAAAAGGAATAAGGATAAAGAAAGGATCCTAAAGCCTGCAAAAGAAATAACAGACTCACCTATAGAGGTAAATGTGTAAGATTAGCAGAAGATTTCTCTACACAAACACTACAGGACAGAAGGAAATGGCAAGATTTTTACTGAGCTGTCAGTGAGAAAGGTGTTCAACCAGGAAGTCATGTGGTAGAGCAGGAAGTTAAGTGCACAAGGCACAAAGTGAAAGACTTGTGTAAGGATACTAGTTCAAACCCCTGGATCCACACCTGCAGGGGAGGTGCTTCACTGGGAGTGAACCAAGTCTAAAATTGTTTACCTTTCTCTCCCCTTCTCTATCTTCCCCTACTCTCTCCATTTCTCTCAGTCTTATCCAACAACGATTACAACAATAAAACAACAAGGGATACAAAAGGGAAAATAAAGAAAGGTTTTCAAGACTTGCATCCTGCTAGACTGCCATTAAGACTATACGAAGGCATAAAAACCTTCTCAGACAAGCAACAGTTGAAAGCATCAATTATCACCAAGCCTGCCCTGACAGAAGTCCTGAAAGTTCTCCTATAAACAGTCAGACCAACACAAATATGACATATATCAGAACACTCTAAAATCTACAATAATTGGTGCTAAAATATCTTCAAACTATGATATCAATAAATGTCAATATCCTGAATTCACCTATTAAAAGGCACAGCGTAGGAAGATGGATCAGAAAACACAACCCAACAATATGCTGTCCATAGAAAACCCGCCTACCTCTACAAGGCAAATACATACTCAAAGTGAAAGGAAGAAAAACTATCATATAAGCCAATGGACTACAAAAAAAGGGCAGGAACAGCTATTCTCATATCTGACATGATAGGCTTTAAAATAAATAAAATTTAAAAATAGGGATGGATATTACTTAATGCTCAGAGGATCAGTCAGTCAAGAGGACCTAACAATTATTAACATCTATGCACTCAGTGAGAGGCCATCTAAATACATCAAACATCTACTTAAAGAGCTACAGCAATATATTAACAGAAACACAGTCATAGTAGGGGACTTCAGCACCCCCCACTCTCTCAACTTGACAAATCATGCAGGCAGAAAATCAATAAAGAAACGAGGGAAATAAATGAAGAGATAAATGAATTAGAACAATTGAACATTTTCAGAGTCATTCACTGCAAGAAATTGGAATACACACTCTACTCAAATCCACATGGGCCATTCTAAAGGATAGACCATATATTAGGCTACAAAGTCAATGTTAGTAAGTTTAAGAACATTGAAATCATCCCAAGCATCTTCTCAGACCAAAGTGGAATTAAACTAACACTTCACAAAATAAACAAAAGATTAGTCATAGTCCTAAAATGGGGAAGCTCAACAGTACTCTACATAACAACTACTGGGTCAAAGTGGAAATAAAGGAAGAAATCAAAATGTTTCAAGAGTTTAATAAAAATGAAGACACGAGATATCAAAATATTTGGGACACAGATAAGGCAGTACAGAGGGGGAACTTTATAGCCATACACACACATATTAGGAAACAACAAAAAGATCAAATTAACAACCTGATAGCACACCTTAATCACCTAAAATAAGAAGGACAAAGGAACCCTAAAACAACCAGAAGGACAAAAATAACTAAAGTTAGGGCAGAAATAAATAGCCTTGAAAATAAGAAAACCATACAAAAGATCAACAAAAGTAAATGTTGGTTTTTTGAAAGAGAAAACAAAATCGAGAAAACTCTAGCCAAACTCACAAAACAAAAAAAAAAAAAAAAGAAAAAAAGGAGAAGACACAAATAAATTGAATTGTAAATGAAAGAGGAGATGTCACAACAGGCACTACAGAAATTCAACATATCATGCGAGGTTTCTATGAACAATTATATGCAACCAATTAGAACAGCTGGAAGATATGGACGAGTTCCTGGAAACCTAGGAACTTCCAAAATTAAATAAAGAGAAACTAGATAATATGAACAGGCCATTCACAGCCAAATAAATTGAAACAGTTATCAAAAAACTTCCCAAAAATAAAAGTCCTGCATCAGATAGTTTTACTAATAAATTCTACAAAACCTTCAAGGAAGAGTTATGCCTCTACTTTTAAAGGTCTTCCAGAAGATTGAAGTCACAGGAATAATCCCAGATTATATGAAACCGACATCACTCTGATTCCAAAAATCAGACAGGGAAACAACCAAAAAATAAAACTACAGAGCAATATCTGTGATGAACATAGATCCTAAAATATTGACCAAAATTATAGCCACCATGATACAGCAGTATATTAAAAAGATTGTAAATAATGACCAAGTGGGTTTTATCCCAGGAATGCAATTTTGGTTTAATATACATAAATCAATCAACATGATCCACCACATAAATAAATGCAAGACCAATAGCCACATGGTTATATCAATAGATTCAGAAAAAGCCTTTGACAAAATCCAACATCCCTTTATATTCAAATGCTACAAAAAATGGGAATAGATAGAAAATTCCTCAAGATAGTGGAATCTATAGATAGAAAACCTACAGCCAACATCATTATCAATGGAGAAAAACTGGAAGCATTTCTCCTTATATCAGGTACTAGACAGGCTGCCCACTATTACCATTACTATTCAACACAGTGTTAGAAGTTCTTGCCATAGCAATCAGGCAGGAGCAAGGAATTAAATGGATACAGATTGGGAAAGAAGTCAAACTCTCCCTATTTGCAGATGACATGATAGTATACACAGAAAAACCTAAGGAATCCAGCAAGAAGCTTTTGGAAATCATCAGGCAATACAGTAAGGTGTCAGGCTACAAAATTGACATTTAAAAGTCAGTGGCACTCCTTTATGCAAACACTAAGTTAGAAGAAGATGAAATCTTGAAATCAGTTCCTTTTATAATTGCAACAACAATGATAAAATATCTAGGAATAAAACTAACCAAAGAAATGAAATATTTGTATGCTGAAAATTATGAGTCACTACTCAAGGAAATAGAAAAAGACACAAAGAAATGGAAAGATATGCCATGTTCATGGCTTGGAATAATCAACATCATTAAAAGAAATATGCTACCCAGCGCCATATACAAATTTAATGCAATCCTCATCAAGTTCACAACCACATATTTTAGGAGAATAGAACAAATGTTACAAATGTTTCTTTAGAACCAGAAAAGACATAGAATTGACAAAACAACATGGAGAAGAAAGAGCAGAACTGGAGGCATCACAGTCCTAGACCTCAAACTGTTTTATAGATTAACTGTAATCAAAACTGGTTGGTACTTGAACATAAATAGAAACACTGACCAGTGTAATAAATTGAGATCCCAGGAGTAATCCCTCATACCTATGAACATCTAATCTTTGACAAAGTTGCCCAGACTATTCAGTGAAGAAAGGAGAGTTTCTTCAACAAATGATGTTGGAAAAAAATGGGTTGAAACATGCAGAAGAATGAAATAGAACCACTATATTTCACCCAACACAAAAGTGAATTACAAGTGGATCAAGGACTTGGATGTTAGACCAGAAGCTATCAGATACTTAGAGGAAAAGATTAGCAAAACTCTTCCACATAATTTTTAATGATTTTGTAATATCTTTATTTATTGGTTAGAGATAGCCAGAAATCAACAGGAAAGGGGGTGATAGAAAGTAGGAAAGAAAGAAAGATACTTTCAGCATTGTTTCATCACTTGCAAAGCTTTCCCCATGCAGGTGGGGGCCAAGGGCTCAAACCTGGGTCCTTGTATTATTATAAAACATGCTCTCAACCAGGTGCACCATGACCCGACCCCTTCAGCATAAATTTTAAAGACATCTTCAATGAAATAAATCCAATTACAAAGAAAACTAAGGCAAGAATAAACCAACGATACTACATCAAATTAAAAGCTTCTGCACACCAAAAAAACACCACTCAAACAAAAACAAACCTCATACAATGGGAGAAGATCTTTATATGCCATACATCAGACAAGAGTTTAACAACCAAAATATATAGAGCTTGCCAAACTCAACCACAATAAAACAATGACCCCATCCAAAAAATGGGTTGAGGACATGGACAGAATATTCACCACAGAATACATCCAAAAGGCTGAGAAACACATGAGTAAATGCCCCAAGTTGACTGATTGTAAGAGAAATGCAACTAAAGACAACAATGAGATAACACTTCACTCCTGTGATAATGTCATACATCAGAAAAAGTAGTAGCCACAAATTCTGAAGAGGTTTTGGGTATAAAGGAATGCTCCTGCACTGCTAGGGGGATGTAAATTGGTCCAACCCCTGTGGAGAGCAGTCTGGAGAACTCTCAGAAGGCTAGAAATGGACCTACCATAAGACCCTACAATTCCTCTTCTGGGGATATATCCTAATTAACCTAACACACCCATCCTAAAAGATTAGTGTATACCTACAATTTGTAATATCCAAAACCTGGAAGCAACCCAGGTGTCCAGCAATAGAAGAGTGTTTGAGAAAGTTGTGGTCTTTATACGCAATGGAATACTACTCAGCTATAAAAAATCGTGATTTCATCATTTTCAGCCCATCTTGGATGGAACTTGAAGAAATCATGTTAAGTGAAATAAGTCTGAAACAGAAAGATGAATATGAGATGATCTCACTCACAGGAAGAAGTTGAAAAACAAGATCAGAAGAGAAAATACTAAGCAAAATGTGGACTAGATTTGGTGTATTGCACCAAAGTAAAAGACTCCGAGGTGGTTGGGGGGGGGGATACACATCCTGGAAAAGTATGACAGAGGACCTAGTGGAGGTTGTATTGTTATGTGAAAAACTGAGAAATGTTATGCATATACAAACTATTATATTTACTGTCAAATGAAAAACATTAATCACCCAATAAAGGGATTTTTTTTAAGGAAAAATAGTTTTCTGTCAATAATATAGCTGTTGGAACATTTGTAAAATCTCTCAGTTTTCTTCAAAACAATTAATTTCCTACCTATGACTTCCCCCAACATTTTTTACCAGGAACTGAAATGTCCCTAGCCCCTTGGAGTCCTTTACTTTGTTTCAATACACCAAACCCAGTTCAAGCTCTGCTTTATGTTTTCACTTTTGATCTTAATTTCAACTTCTATTTATGAGTTATATCACACTAAATTAATCCTATTTCTGGCTTATCTCATTTAAGATGATTATTTAAAGGTTCATAGAATATGAGGTAAAAAGATGAATTTATCTTTCTTAATAGGATATATATATATATATATATATATATATATATATATAACAACTTTGTTAAATACTGCTCTAATTTTAGACCCTTGGGTTGCTTCCAAGTTTTGGCTATTGCAAAGTGTGCTGCTAAGAACATAGCTGTACACAGATCTTTATGTATGAATATGTTTGGTCTCTTAATATATATCCCCAGCAGATGAATTGTAGGTTCATAGGTTAAGCCCATTTCTAACCTCCTGAGAGTTCTTCACACTGCTCTCCATAGGAGTTGGACCAATTCGTATTCCACCAGAATGGCAGGAAAATTCTTTTCCCCCTACAACTTCTTCATCCTTTGTTGTTGCTATCATTTATGATGCATGGTATTTTTACATGGGTGGAGTTGTGTCTCACTGTCTTTATTTACATTTTTTGACATTTTTACTGACAAGGTAATCATATAGAACAACATACCACCAAGCTATTTGAAAATGAAATGGTAGTTTATTGTCACTAAGGTTTTGGCAGCATTTCTGAACTTAGTGCTTCAATTAAGGATAGTGTTGCATCATTCAAATGATCATATAAGATTTCAAGATTCTTAGAAAACTGGGAAATGTTATGCATGTACAAACTACTGCATTTACTGTCTGTTGAATGTAAAACATTAATTTCCTAGTAAATAAATTAAAAATACATATTTCAAGATTCTTGAAAACAATGTATATTGACTATCTTACATAGAATAATACAGTTTTCAAGGTTGTAAATTTTGTGAGCCTTTGTTGCAGTGGTGATCAACCTATGAGACACCACGGTCAGGTGACTGTACATCATTAAGAAACAGAAGAAGAGGGAAACGGGCAGTAGAGCAGTGGGTTGATCATAAGTGGCGCAAAGTGCATGGACCGGAGTAAGGATCCAGGTTCAAGCCCCCGGCTCCCCATCTGCAGGGGAGTTGCTTCACAGGCGGTGAAGCATGTCTGCAGGTCTCTATCTTACTCTCCCCCTCTCTGCCTTCCCCTTCTCTCTCCATTTCTCTCTATCCTATCCAACAACGGTGATATCAATGACAAGAAATATAATAACTACAACAATAAAAAGGGCAATGAAAGGAAATAAAAATAATTTTAAAAAATTTAAAAAAGAAACAGAAGAAATAGAACAAAAACGCTAATCAGAGATCTAATATAAAATTGAAAGAGTAAATCATGAGGAAATGTATGAAAAAATGTCTATGAGTTATCAATACATGTCAGATAAAATTGTGACTTCCTCTACTAGCTGCTGAACCGTACCATCAGGAACAGTCATTTCACCTCCAACCATTTATTTTAATAAACTAAATCAAATGTCATGTGTGTTAACTGCATTCACATTTTCTTTACTTTTCTGACCCCAAGAAAAACCTTCTTAATGTTAGTGGTAATCTCGTTTGTTTCCTATTATCTAATTTAACAACTGAAAACAGCAGATACACACATGTTAACACATGTAGCAGAACATATACACAAAAGAGAGAAGAGACAAACATAAAATATTAAAAACAACTTAAAAAAAGGAAAGAGGCAGAAAGAAAAAAGAGGAAAACAAAGCAAATAGGAGTGTATGTAAATGCATTAACCATACCTGCTATTGGTAGTAGTGATATTTTATAGGGGTCTTGCCAAACTAGTTTTCCTATTAACAGAATGATAATCTTATATAGTCTAAGTTCCCAAACTACCTATCTTTGTAAATCTCTGCTATTGTGATGAATGGGTTGGACTACAAATCTAGATTTATGGTGGTTGTTTCAGAGGGCAAATCCAACAGCCTACCAAGTTGCTTATACAGTTTAGATCCAGTCAAATTAGGGTCATAAGACCACATACTGTGATCTGATTTAATAGTAAGACAAGCTTGAAGGTAGCCTTCAGAGGGTTCCTGCTCAGAGTAATGACCCACACCTTTCCCACTGCCAGTGGTGCTGTGCTATATTATCAAGTCACTCTGTCTATTTTGTTTTTCCTCTTTAGATTTGCATTTCATGAATACTAAATTTATCAAGCTACCTGTTAACTTTGATTTAATTAGTTAGAATCAGGTTAGCTTTAGGAGTATGCTGGTAATATTTAATGATAACCACTAAATTATTAGCTTATTAATGGTATATCAATTGACTGTTACCAGATATAATTATTTGTGATGTGTTGTTAAATCTCTTGAACTATAAATAATTACTAAACACTGGGATATAGTATTTACTGCTTCACATAAGAATTCCACTTTTTCAAGGAGCGGAGCCAAGATTGTGACTTTGGAGCTGAAGTTGTCATGTGCTCCAAGAAGCAGTAGCTTGCAAGCCAGGATCTGTTGGATAGGGTAGGATACTGGGATGCCTGTAGGAGGGTGAACACATGCTGGTCAGAGTGACACCAAAATACAGTCCCATAACTCTCTCTTGGGCTGACAAGTGGAGGTCTGGGGGACAAGGGAAAATCCTCTGATTGTTTCTGAGCTCAACCCCCCCACCCCAGTACCTGCCCAAAGGGGCAGCACAGCTGCTCCTAGCAGGCTCCCCACTAAGCTATTTTCTTTACCAAGATTCCTGGTGAGCCAGGAGTGTAATTCCAAGGCTCTTCCTTTACCTTCTCTCTTTTTTTAAATGAATGGAGGTCTATTTGAGTGACTAAATTCCTGACCAATCAGAGCCTTGTTCCTGCCTGGCGAAGAATACCTGGAGGTTTTTTTTTTTTTTTTCCTCCAGGGCTATTGCTGGGCTCGGTGCCTGCACCATGAATCCACCGCTCCTGGAGGCCATTTTTCCGCTTTTTGTTGCCCTAGTTGTTGCAGCCTCGTTGCGGTTATTATTGCCATCGTTGATGTTGCTTTGTTGTTGAATAGGACAGAGAGAAATGGAAAGAGGAGGGGAAGACAGAGGGGGGGAGAGAAAGATAGACACCTGCAGACCTGCTTCACCGCCTGTGAAGCGACTCCCCTGCAGGTGGGGAGCCGGGGGCTCGAACCGGGATCCTTACGCCGGTCCCTGCGCTTTGCGCCACGTGCGCTTAACCCACTGCGCCACCGCCCGACCCCCTGTTTTTTTTGTTTTTGATTCTTCTTACAATTTGCTGTATTTGCTGGGGCTGCCTGTCACCAATTGAGTGGTCCAAGCTGCGAACTGACAGTTAGGGCTTTTCTACTCTTTTATTTTTATTTTATTTTATTTTTAAGACTATTATTACATACACGTGTCCCTTTCCATCCACCTTCTTCAGTTTGACCAAAATTAACCGTTGTTTTTTTCATTTACTAGGTGACTGGGTGTCCTATCCATTGTGAGAAGGAACTTGATTCTCTCTACCTCTTCTCTCCACTCTACTTTTTCCCTCCTCCTAGCTAATTAAAAAAAAAAAAACTCTTTCCTTTCACTGCTCTTGCTTTTTTCTTCTTTCTTTCTCTCTTTCTTCCATCCTTTCTTTCTTTTAAAGTCTTTTCTTCCTCCTTATTTTGTTTTCTGAATTCACTGATACTCGTTTGTGAATTATTTTTGGCAAGAAATCTCACTCAGAGTGCTCTCTATGTGTGTGTGTCTTTCTCCCCTTACTATCCCTAGAATTTATAGTGGACAGTAGATTTGCATAGTTGTCTATTCTTGCTTTCTCTTTTTTCCTGTCTCTTTCTTTTTCTTTTGTTTGGTTGCTATTTTTACTTAGACTGAAGGTATTGTTTGGCTAAATGGTATTGGTTGAACTGCATCAGTCCTTGTCTCAGTTACTATTATTGTAATTTTTCTGTTCTATCGTTCTTCAGTTGTTGTATTTTTAGTACAAGCCACCCTATAGTAAGGACCTTTATGACAAGTGCAGTCACCAACCTCAGAAATTATAATAATAGCCCTGAATGAAAAAAGGTTTCAACCAAGTATAATATATCCTGTTAGACTTTCATTCAAACTAGATGGAGGGATCAAAACCTTCTCAGACAGACAACTGTTAAAAGAGGCAACCATCACCAAGCCTACCCTGAAAGAGTTACTAAAAGACCTCTTATAAACAAGAACATCACTATAATACTTGCCATATATCAGAACAAATAAAGAAATGTTGAATAATGGAACTATAATACATTCAATCCATAATAGCAATAAATGTCAATGGATTAAATTCACCCATTAAAAGGCATAGAGTGGGAGGATGGATCAGAAACACAACGGAAACATATGCTGCTTGCAAGAATCCAACCTGACCCAACAAAACAAAGACTTAAAGTGAAGTGATGGAAAAATATCATACACACTAATGGAACATAAAAAAGGCAGGGAAAGCCATTCTTATCTCTGACACAATAAACTTTAAGTTAAAGTAATAAAATATAGGCAAGGCCATTACATAATGATTGGAGGATCAATCAATCAAAAAGTTTTAGCAATTATTAACATCTATGTACCCAAGGAGGGGCCATCTAAATACATCAAACACCTACTGAAAGAACTACAAAATTGCATCAATAGTAATACAATAATAGTGGGAGACTTCAACACTCCACTCTCACACTGAGACAGATCAATAAAGCAGAAAATCAACAAAGAAACAAGATAATTAAATGAAGGTATGAACAGGCTAGACCTCGCTGATATTTTCAGAGTCCTTCACTGCAAAAAAATGGAATACACATTCTTTTCAAATCCACATAGCACGTACTCAAGGATAAATCACATATTAGGCCAAAAAGACAGTATCAACAAATTCTAGAGCATTGAAATCACCCCAACTAACTTTAAATACCACAGTGGAGTAAAGCTAATGTTTAACAACAAACAGAAAATTACTAAAAGTTCAAAATTTGGAAACTCAACAACACACTGCTTAAGAACCACTGGGTTGGGGAGGCAGACAAGCAAAAAATTCAAATATTCCTGGAAAGAAATGAAAATGAAGATACAAGTTATCAAAATATTTGGGACACAGCTAAATCAGTACTGAGAGGGAAACTCAGCACCATACAATTATATATTAGAGAACAAGAAAAAGCTTAAAATAACGACCATACTGCATGCCTTAAATTCTTAGAGGAAGAAGAAAAAGGGACCTTAAAGCAATCAGAAGGATGGAAATAACTAAAATTAGAGCAGAAATAAACAACATGAAAAATAAGAAAACCATGCAAAAGATCAATGAAACCAAATGTTGGTTCTTTGAAAAATTAAACAAGATTGACAAACCCCTAACCAGACTCGTTGAAAAAAAGGGAGAAGATGCAAAGAAATAGAATTGTAAATGATAGAGGAGATATCACATATTGTTGGTATGCTTTAAAAACCCCATCTGTTTCATTTGGTTTAATCCCCCCTGCATTCTATTTACATAACACTGTATTCTATTTACATAACCTCTGTTAACAAGCACCACCTTCCCTCCAGGGCATTGGTGGTTTAGTGGTAGAATTCTCACCTGCTCCGCCCCCTCTCCTTCTCATACCCTGATTTTCACCGGTCACTTTTCTCTCCACCCTCTCTGCGTCGCATCCTGTTCCCACCCTACCGGGCTAGTATATTTATAAGGACAAGATTGTTTGTAGTTTTTAGTTTTAGCTTAGCTCGGCTTATATTGTGCTGCATCCTGCATGAATAAAGAGATACTGCATACAACCCAGCCATGAGTCCCTGGTCATCTGTTACCCGCCCATGAAGCTAGCCCAGCGAAAACAACATATGGCACCCGAATGAGGGACTGACATAAGCCCTGAAACAGGGACCGGCACCGACGTGGGTCCTAACCCACCCATCGCCCAGATAAGTAAACTTGGCTACCCATCCGCCATGGGTTGCCTTTCTACTTATGAAGAGATTTGCCAAAGCCTCTACTGTTTCATCATGAGACAGTTACTCTGTCTCTGGAACATTTTGCTCTGGGCCACACTTTGGTTCCCTGACTGGGAACTTTGGTTTCTTGTGACCCTAATCATAGAGCTTGGGAGATGCACAGAGATTTCTCCTTGGACTTTCTGGATTCCCTCTCCCATGTTTCTCGAGGAAAAGGACTACATTTTTCTCCAGGCCACAATTTGATTCTTTATGACCACGATCATAGACCTTGGGATATGCACGGAGATTTCCCCTGGGACTTTCTGGACTTCTTCTCACATGTTTCCCATGGAGAAGGACTACTCTAATTTGAGGAGCATTCTCCAGTACCCTGGAAGTCCCCAAGAATGGAGACACATGGTTCGTTCTACTCTCCTGATTGGATTCTTTCTTTGATGGGAAGACACTTTTAAAAATAGGTGCCTGAAGCAATCCAGAAGGAACAGTCAGAAGCACCCTAAATGGAATTTCGAGGAGATTTTTGGAGAAGGACGCCCTCCAGGGATTCATGATACTACATGGTGAGATCTGCATAATCTGGTTCAAGTTGCGTTTCATAAGAGAATGATTTGAATGACTGAATTTTTGCTTGACATTGACTTAAAAAAATACTGGATGCAGCCATGATTTCTAGAGACATCCAGAAATAATCCAAAAATTGTTTTTTCCTCCTTTGATTTCTTTTTTTACGTCTTGGCATAAATCTGAAACGTTTAATCCTGAAACGGTATGAGTTATGGGTGGGGAAGATAGTGCAATGTTTCTGTTAATTATTCTCATGCCTGAGGTTTCTACCATGGTTCTTCTGTTTACCTTTCCACGTTTTATTGAGTTTAAACTGTTTAAACAACCTTAAAATCATACTAGAAAGGACTTCCAATTATAATGGAGTTATCAATTATAGTAAACTTCTAATCTGCTACAAGTTTTGTTTGACAAGTAAGTGAATTTCATCTGTCAAGTCTTCACATGAAAAAGCATCTACTCAAATGGAATTTCTGGAAATCCATTTGGACCCCTGTTCTCTGACATCGCCCACAAGATGGAATGACTACAACAGACCCCCAGAAACCAATGATGTGACCTGGCACGACCTGAAGAAACCGATTCACAGACTCCAAAGAAGAAACAGATTCACAGACTCCAAAGATCACTCTCTACAGAAAAGCAGAATTCTGGTGGCAGACATTCCCCATTGAGACAGACATGCAGCGTTTCATCCCTTGGCATTTACTTCCATGGCCAGCTACTTTGGAGTGACACCTCCATCGGATTTACTGGTACATGCTGCTGTGTTTCTTAAAGTCTAACTTCAGCCAATTGCCTTGAGACTTTATAGACCATGTCCCCTCGCCTGCAGGCTCTGTCCCCAGAGGTAGAAAACTCCTCCTCCTTATTAGGTTATTCCCACAGAGGCATGAAGCGTCCCAAGAGGTAAGAGATGCCCACAGAGGCAGGAAACGCCCTTTGAGGCAAGAGATGCCCCAGAGGCATGAAGCGCTCCTAGAGGCAAGAAATGCCCTTTCGCCTGCTAGGCCTTGCCCTTTGAGACAAGAAACGTTCCCCTTGGCATCACACTGGTTATTGCTGCTCGCCTATTTTGTTTTCCATGTCTTATGCCAGTTTTTTTTAAAACACCTGTACCATATAGGTTTCTGTTCACCCCACAATCCTGATACTATGGCCATTAGTTAAAAAGAAAGGGGGAATTGTTGGTATGCTTTAAAAACCCCTTCTGTTTCATTTGGTTTAATCCCCACTGAATTCTATTTACATAACACTGTATTCTATTTACATAACCTCTGTTAACAAGCACCACCTTCCCTCCAGGGCATTGGTGGTTTAGTGGTAGAATTCTCACCTGCTCCGCCCCCTCTCCTTGTCATACCCTGATTTTCACCAGTCACTTTTCTCTCCACCCTCTCTGCGTCGCATCCTGTTCCCACGCTACTGGGCTAGTATATTTATAAGGAAAAGATTGTTTGTAGTAGTTAGTTTAGCTAAGCTTGGTATAGATTGCACTGTGTCGTGCATGAATAAAGATATACTGTGTACAACCCAGCCATGAGTCCCGGGTCATCTGTCTCCCGTCAGTGAAGCTCAGCCCAGCAACAAATGACACCACAGAAATCCAGAAAATCATGTGAGACTTCTACAAAGAACTATACACCACCAAGCTAGAGAATCAGGAAGAAATGGAAGAATTACTGGAAATATATTCCCTTCCAAAACTGAACCAAGAAGAACCACATAACCTAAATGTATCAATAAGTGACAAATAAATTGAAAGTGTTATTAAGAATCTTACCAACAACAAAAGTCCTGGACCAAATGGTTTCACAAACAAATTCTACACAACTTTCAGGAAACAGCTCGTACTTATACTTCTAAAGCTTGTCCACAAGATCGAAGAAAAAGGAACACTGCCTTCCACCTTCTATGAAGCCAACAGCACCCTGATACCAAAAGTAGATAGGGATACAACAAAAAAGGAAAACTACAAAAATAAATGGAGGCATCACACTCCTAGATCTCACACTATATTATAAGGCCATCATAATCAAAACAGTCTGGTACTGGAATAAAAATAGGCACACAGACCAGTGGAACAGAAATGAAAGCCCAGAACTAAACCTCCACACCTATGAACATCTAATCTTTGATAAGGGGGCCCAAAGTATTAAATAGCATAAGGAGACTCTCTTAAATAAATGGTGCTGGGAAAACTGGGTTGAAGCTTGCATAAGAATGAAACTGAATCACCTTATCTCACCAAAAAAAAAAATCGACTCCAAATAGATTAATGGCATGGATATTAGACGAGAAAATATCAAATACTTAGAGAAAAACATCGTGGAATACTTTCCCACCTAAACCTCAAGAACACCTTTTATGATAGAAACCCCATGACAAAGAAGAACAAAGCAGAAACAAATCAACGGGAATACATCAGATTGAAAAGTTTCTGCACAGCCAAAGAAATTATTACACAAACACGGAGATCCCTCACAGAATGGGAGAAGATCTTCACATGCCATATATCAGACAAGAGACTAATAACCAAAATATAGAAAGAGCTCAGCAAATCTAGCAACAAAAAAGAAAATCACCCCATCCAAAAATTGGCAGAAGATATGAACAGAACATTCACCACAGCAGAGATCCAAAAGGCTGTCAAACACATGAAAAATTGCTCCATGTCGCTGATTGTCAGATAATTGAAAATAAAGGCAACATTGAGATAGCACCCCACTCCGGTGAAAATGGCATACAACAAAAAGAACAGCAGCCCTAAAGCAACCAGAAGGACAGAAATCACCAAAGTTAGGGCAGAAATAAATAACATTGAAAATGATACAAAAGATCAACGAACGTAAATGTTGGTTCTTCGAAATAATGAACAAAGTCGACAAACCTTTAGCCAGACTCACAAAACAAAAAGGGAAGAAGACTCAAATAAATCAGATACTAAATGAAAGAGGAGATATCACAACAGACACCGCAGAAATTCAACATATCATGCGAGACTTCTATGAACAATTATATGCCACCAAGCTAAAGAACCTGGAAGAAATGGACAATATCCTAGATACCTGCCAAATTCCAAAACTAAGTGAAGAGGAAGTAGATAACATAAAAACATCCATCACAGCTAAAGAAATTGAAACAATTATCAAAAGTCTTCCCAAAAATAAAAGTCCTGGACCAGATGGTTTTACAAATGAATTCTACAAAACCTTCAAAAAAGAACTAATACCTCTACATTAAAAAGTCTTCCAGAAAACTGAAGACACTGTAATACTCCCTTCCAGGTTCTATGAAGCCAGCATCACTCTGATACCAAAAGCAGACAGGGACACAACCAAAAAAGACCAATATCTCTGATGAACATAGATACTAAAAAATTTGCCAGCCAGATATAGCAGTGTATTAAACAGATTGTTCATCATGACCAAGTGGGGTTTATCCCAGGCATGCAAGGACTTGTATGTTAGACCACAGACTATCAGATACTTAGAGGAAAATATTGGCAGAACTCTTTTCTGCATAAATTTTAAATACATCTTCAATGAAAAAAATCCAATTACTAAGATGACTAAGACAAGCACAAACCTATGGGACTACATCAAATTAAAAAGATTCTGCACAGCAAAAGAAACAACTATCCAAACAAAGAGACCCCTCACAGAATGGGAGAAGATCTTTAAATGCCATACATCAGACAAGAAACTAATAACCAAAATATATAAAGAGCTTGCGAAACTCAACAACAAGAAAACAAATAACCCCATCCAAAAATTGGGGGGGCAGGAATGGACAGAATATTTACCACAGAAGATATCCAAAAGGACAAGAAACACATTGAAAATGCTCCAAGTCTCTGATTGTCAGAGAAATGCAAATAAAGACATCAATGAGATACCATTTCACTCCTGTGAGAATGTCATACATCAGAAAAGGTAATAGCAGCAAATGCTGGAGAGGTTGCGCAGTCAAAGGAACCTCTTACACTGCTAGTGGGAGTGTAAATTGGTCCAACCTCTGTGGAGAACAGACTGGAGAACACTCAGAAGGCCAGAAATGAACCTACTCTTTGATCCTGCAATTCCTCTCCTGGGGATATATCCTAAGGAACCCAACACACCCATCCAAAAAGATCTGTGTACACATATGTTCTTGGCAGCACAATTTGCAATAGCCAAAACCTGGAAGCAACTAAGATGTCCAACAACAGATGAGTGGTTGAGCAAGTTCTGGTATATATACACAACGGAATACTACTCAGCTATAAAAAATGGTGACTTCACTGTTTTCAGCTGATCTTGGATGGACCTTGAAAAAATCATGTTGAATGAAATAAGTCAGAAACATAAGGATGAATGTGGGATGATCTCACTCTCAGGCCAAAGTTGAAAAACAAGATCATAAAAGAAAACACAAGTAGAACCTGAACTGGAAATGGCATATTGTACCAAAGTAAATGACTCTGAGTTGGGTGGGGAGAATACAGATCTAAGAAGGATGACAATGGACCTAGTGGGGGTTGTATTGTTATATGGAAAACTGGGAAATGTTATGCATGCACAAACTATTGTATTTACTGTTGAACGTAAAACATTAATTCCCCAATAAAGAAATTTTTAAAAAAGGACAGTAGCAGCAAATTCTGGAGATGCTTTGGGGACAGAAAAATCCTTCTGCACTGTTGGTGGGAATGTAAATTTGTCATGTTGCTGTGGAGACCAGTCTGCAGAACTTTCACAAGGCTAGGCCCATGTCTTACATATGACCGTGCAATTCATCTCTTTGGAATATACCCCAAGGACTCCATAACACACAAACAAAAAGATATTTGTACACCTATGTTCATAACAGCACAATTCGTAATAACTAAAACCTGGAAGCAACCCAGGAGCCCAACAAGAGATGAGTGGATGAGAAAGTTGTGGTGCATATACATAATGTAATACTATGCAGCTGTTAAGAACAATGACTCCAGCTTCTCTGATCCATCTTGGACGGAGTTAGAAGGAATTATGTTAAGTGATCTAAGTCAGAAAGATAAAGATGAGTATGGGATGATCCCACTCATCAACAGAAGTTGAGAAAGAAGAATATAAAGGGGAAAAAAGGCAGGATTTGACTAATTCTGGAGTTGGGCACCAAAGTAAAAACCCTGGGGTGAGGGTGAGGGTGGATATTTGGTTTCTTGGGGAGGTGGGGTGAGGGGGTGGGATGGCACACAGTCTTTTGGTGGTGGGAATGTTGTTTATGTACACTCCTATTAATCTGTAGTCATATAAATTACTATTTAATTAATATGAGAGGGGAAATATTGATTGCATGTCTCAAACTTTTTAAAGGACAGACTGAGTCTTTTTAATACATAGGCTGAGTCTTTAATATATTGACTCTTTCAAAAGCCAAGACCAGGAAGAACAGAAGCAACCAGTGGCACAACTTTTCCACTATAGAGCCTATATTTCCCAAAGTCCTGAAGCTTAGAGTGGGGTGCACTTTCCTGCATGCTTCTCTCAATTCATATCAAATAACACTGCATCGGCCGTTACCAACCTAATCAATGCAATGAGTACCACCTCAGCATGCTTCACTTCAGACTGTGTCCAGAGACTTCAGGTGTGGAATGACAGCCTTTCAGCTTCATTACTTGGGCTAGACCTTTCCTTTCATACTATTCTCTTATTCCATTCAGGTAGTTCACTTCCTAACAAAGTACTAAAACCTAGATATAGACCATGTCCCCTGAGATAAAGCATATGTTCACAGGTATCCATAAACTAGGGAAAAATAAATACCTGAAAGCAAAAGTTCACAATAGTCTGCAGTGAGTCAGTGTAAAGTTCCTAATGAAATAGTATTAGACTTAGCTATCCTCCTCACCTACTTCCTCTTACAGTTCTCTTACTCCAAAGCTAACCTCATCAAAGCAAGGACTGCAAAGGTGAATAAGGGCAAGAGACTGACATACTTTAATGATGACTCTTTAGTCACTATCAGGCCATCACATAGCTGTGGTCCTATTCTGTATGTCCTGAGATTCCTAAAGAGGCATGACTTGTCTAGACCTCAAGTAAATCCCTCTCTCCATTGTTAAAGGTCATCTCTATCAGGAACAACAAAAAAGACTCCTTTGTGGGCCCCCATAGGACCTTGCCCTCAACTTGGATCAACAATGGTAGAGAACATTCCATCCTCTGAAGGGAGGATGGAAAACATATTCTATGCTCCACCTGAGGAAGATGGGTCGATAATGGGGCAGCTTGGAATGTTCCTACTCCTCCCACAGAATGTGAGCTCAGATCTACAGGGATGCAGAGGTCACATAGCTCCTAAATTGAATATGGGCCCCAGTCCAAATTAAATCAATGAAGTTTACAGTCAACAATATTTATACCCCTTCCCCATATAAGGCAGCTACTCTCTTCCCTGATTGGGCTTTCTTCCCCTTTTCCAGCCATGACATCACCTCCCCAGACAATAACTTGAATCCACCTGCATATCAGATTTCAGGCTCTGAGAAAAAAACAAAAAAACTGGTATAGCTACAGGACCTTTGAAATATAACTAAGATATGCCTACTAGCTATCTCAAAATGGAGGACCCCGCAACACTTCATCTGCACTATTCTAGCCTTTAGGTCCATGATTGTTCAACAATTTGTTTGGCTTTTTATGTTAACTCTCTTTTCAGTCACCAGGTTCCAGATGCTAGCAGGATGCTGACCATACTTCCCTGGACAGACTACCCCACCAATATGTCCGGGAGCTCTGCTTCTCCAGAGCCCCACCCTACTAGGCAAAGAGAGAGAGGTAGACTGGGAGTATGGATGGACCAGTCTATGACCATGTTCAGCGGGGAAGAAATTACAGAAGCCAGACCTTGTACCTTCTGCATCCCACAATGACCTTGAGTACGTATTCCCTGAAGGATAAAGAATAAGAAAGCTATTAGGGGAGGGGATGTGATAAGGAGATCTGGTGGTGGGAATTGTTTGGGGTTGTAACCCTCTTATCCTTTAGGGAGTTGTGAGGATGTGGTTGAACATGGCAGGACCCTCCATTGAAAGATGGGTGTCTGGGGTCCTGACCACCCTATTAGTCTCTCTCTATCAGAGGCTGAGCAAGGATGGACACAACCCCCAGGATCTGTCCCCCCTATTAGCCTCCCCACCTCACAAGGACCCTGCACTCCCTGACACAACAGCACACTTCCTTGTCCCTAAACCACATGGTCTGTTACTCAGAGGTTCACCTTCTTTGATCCTATGTGATCCATATATCATTGTTCTACTCTGTCACACAGTAACTGAAAGTCCCCTTCCTACTTCCCTACCTCACCTATTCCTTTGATCATATGTGATCCATCTTTCTCTGCCCTCAGGACCCCTCTCTGCTGGTTATTGACAACCCAACTTCCTTGTTCTTTCAACCTATTAAAGCCCTTCCACAACAGTTACGGGGAAAACCCTGGCCCTCCCCCAACCCCTTGCCTCCCTGACCATATATGGTATATACAATTTACTTCCCCCTGTGACCCCTTAAAAACCCTTCTTGCTGCTCAGTAAATGGACTGTTCTCCAGCACAGTCCCCAGGTGATCTCTTGTCATGTCACTAGCCATGGACACTGAGAAATACCCTGTAAGGCTCACCTCTGCTGCCTTGGGTCATATTCCCTTAGGTACCCACTTCTGGTGTGCAACAGAGGTGGTCATGGCAGGGAGTCTGTGCCCAGGAGAGGCTTCCCCACAAGAGCCTGGCATTATCTTATGGTTTTGTTAATGTCTCCTTTTTTATATAAATAAGAAAAAAGTTTTAAAAAGAATTTCACTTTTTCTAGATTAAAAGCAACTGCATATTTCCTATTGGTTTACTTTAGAATAAAGAAATTGCTGAGAAAGGATTTTTGTGCTGATAGTTCTCAAAACAGAATTAAGAAAAAAAATTAAAAAAAAAAAAAGAAAAAACAGTGACTGAGGATGTGGTTACTGTTACTAACTACTAAAAGTCCTATGAATATATTAACCTGTGTAGGAATAAGTATAAGCTTGTATGACAATTGTGTTCAGATATTTAAATCACCAGGGTCAGCAAAACAGTTCACTTGGATAAAGTTCTTGCTTTCTTTTGCATAGGAACATTGTTTTGACCTGATATGAATCATAGATTTCCTTTCTGCTTGTCACTGTTACTTACATATATTTATATCTATATGTTTATATCTATAAAATCAATCAATGTTAACACATTTTGAGCTGTGAATTTAGTTTGAAAATTATAGACTTATATAATAGCTGTCAATGCTGTTTTCTCCTCTGCCTATGATAACGGTCAAATATAACCTCTACTAAGCTTTAGAATAATCTTCCATAATCATAAAATTAAATTGATTATAACATGAAAACACAGTAGTTCTATAAAAACAGAAGTATCGACTTTTATGTTCTGGTTCTAGTAGTTGTTTTAATAATGGTTTTTACTGTGTTGCTGCTTGTAGCAAAATGACCCATGACTGGCCAAGAAAATTGCAAATGAATGAAATACTGTTTGAGGAAAAATATAATAAATGATTTATTAAGTATTCACCATGTTACCAAGGCAACATACAAAGCACTGTGGTAGAAACTGAGTAATAATAGACATTCTGATCAATTAGAGAGAACATACAGATAACAAAGGATATTAATTGATAGGGTAAAAATTAAAGGTATGATTTTAGTCTTGTTAATGCAAAGGTGTTCTATGTATGGCAAACTGCAAAAACAAATCTAACTTTGACTAGAAGGATTTGGGTGTATTCATTCTCTGGAGCACTATTACATATGTGTTAATAGAAATGCCAGCATCCCAGTAGTGGCCCCAAATACATCATATGTTGCTATTAGTTTTTTAACCTTCTGAGTGAAATTCATATTTATTGTTAATAATTTATCAATGATTTAAGAATCATTTACAAAATAAAAAGATTAAAAGAATATAGTTACACACCACTACAATTCTAAGCCCCTTACCCCTACCACTGCTCATCAACATCATGATTTTCACAAATTCTTAAGACAAGTTCACTATTTTTTTTAAGATTTATGACTACAAATTAATAGGAGTGTACATAAACACCATTCCCACCACCAAAAGACTGTGTACCATCCCATCCCCCTCTGCTCCCCCTCTCTGCCCTGTGAAGCCTAAATAGGTTCACTATTTTTTAAATAACTTTAATGTGTTTCAATTGGTTATATTGTACTTATGAGTGAAAACATCCAACAGTTTTCTTTCAGAGAAATGTAGGTCATCTTGTAATCAACATAATTTATGTTGTCAGTTTTTAACATTGAATTTTTAATTGCTTTTGTCTGTAATCTAAGATATTGATTTTAACCTATAAAAAGAGTGTTATGGAGTTGGGTAGTAGAACAATTTGTAAGCACACATATTACCAAGCACAAAGACCCAGGTTTGAACCTTCACTCCTTGCCTGCAGGGAGGCTGCTTCATGTTGTTGAAGCATGGAATCCCAGATATAACCCTAGGGGCAATAAAGAAAAAGTCTGTGATATGAGCTGGTAATCATCAATATTTTCCTATAGAACAAGATTTGTTACTTCAGACAGTTCAAACATTCAATTGTAAATTATCAGTGTTTGTTAGATTAGTAGAAAACATACCTATTCTGGAGTATAATTTGATGCTTTACAGGTGTAGAATAATGTGACTTCTTCATGCAAGATGAGGTCTATATTTATAAAGTTTGAAAATAAAGCTCTGTTGTTTCACACTCACAAAGAACATATATAGTTTGCAGGAATCTATAAAAATCATAAATTCATTGAAATGAAAAACAACATTATTATTTTTAAAAATTATTTTTTACTGCATCAGGCTCTCACAGGCTACTAGAAAAAGAAATTCCATCAAACTTTCTGGTGGTATACCAAGGGATTAGCAGTTTTGTTGTTAATGTTCGGAGGCTCCAGCAGGCCGGGCTAGCTTCACCTTGTCCGAGGTGTACCAGTGAGTCCGATAGAAGTCCAAAGCAGATATCCACTGAAGAATTGCCAGGGGGTGAATTGTTGTACATCTGTCTCGATGGGGAATGCCAGCCATCAGAATTCTGCTTTTCTGTAGAGAACTTGACAGCTGCAATTCACTTACTTATGAAACAGGGACTGACTCAGGGGCACACGGCTGGGGTGAGAAGCTGCAGTTTAATCTTTATTCATGAACGGGCAAATCACCACACCATGTGCTTCCCCCATCATTCTTTCTCCGCCACTGCTCCTGGGACTCTGGATGTCCTTAGCATACGGGTTGGGGAGAAAAAGGGGGGCAAAACTAGAAAGGGCCAAACCATTTCGCTCAGAGGTAGGGGGAAGGGGCCAAACCAACAGGAAGAATACCAACCTATTCCCCCTTTTCTTTTTAACTAAATGACCACAGTATCAGGGGTGTGGGGTGAACAGAAACCTATATTGTACAGGCATTTTCAAAAAAGAAACTGGCACAAACATGGAGAAACATGTAAGCGAGTAACAAGAACCAGTGTGCTGCCAAGGGAAAGCCTGAGGGGACCATTTTTGCCTCTGGGCAAAACTTTATCAGCTTAAAAAAATTTCCTGCCTCTGGGGGGTGTACTTGCCTTGACCGGCATTTTCTAGCATGGGGGAAGGGTGAGGCCTAGAGTCTGAAGGCATGGCTGCAGTCAGTCTTTGAGAAACCCAGCAGCATAAGGGAAGCTGCTAGTTTTGTGCAGTGTCCGAGGTGTACCAGTGAGTCCGATAGAAGTCCAAAGCAGATATCCACTGAAGAATTGCCAGGGGGTGAATTGTTGTACATCTGTCTCGATGGGGAATGCCAGCCATCAGAATTCTGCTTTTCTGTAGAGAACTTGACAGCTGCAATTCACTTACTTATGAAACAAAACTTGTAGCAGGTTAGAAGTTTACCACAATTGATAATCTATTACAATTAGAAGTCTTTGTAGAATGATTTTAAGGTTGTTTAAAGTTTAAACAATATAATGTGAAAAGGTAGACATAAGAATCAAGGAAAGAAAACCTCAGGCATGAGAATCATTAGCATAGATATTGTGCAATCTACCATTTCTAATAGAGAAGGTAATCGAGAGTTTTACATATCATCAAGTCTATTTAACCTTTTGTTACACCCATTCAAGATGGAGACACACTTGTGCGCAGGTTTTGTTTAGACCAACTTGGTTAAAATATATTGATATTTAAACTAATTTTTACCTCAGACTTTAAATGTAAGTAAATTTTATCTTTATGAGAATTATGTTGAAAACCTTTTTCCTTTAACTCTGTCTGGTAAGAATATAGCCTTAAAGTTATATTTTTAACCTTAAAGTTAATGTTACCAAACTTTAAACACACACGTAAACATGGTCTTTAATACACAAGGAGAGAAACCTTTGTTGCGAAGACATGTCATTTTAAACACAAATTTAGATCTGTACTGTCTTAGTTGTTGGGGGGGGGTCACCATTCAGAGGTGGCTTCCCGCGCAGCTCCATTCCCATGCAGCTCCACTTATAGGAATTGTAGGTTGCGATCTCTGGATGAATCTCTGCATACTCCAGCTTGTCTGCCTTCAGACCCGAGCTGAGGATCTCAGCCAGGGGTCCCAGTTTTGGCAGGGAGTCCGCAGTCTCCGGGTGGTCCGGGATCTGTCTAGACTTCATAGCATGAGGGCAGGCGGGCCTGCTGTGCAGAAAGTGCGGGCCGAGGTGCCCTGGGGTGGCGGCCACGATAGGCTGCCACGGCCCTGCCCCATGGCCCTGCCATGTCTTCTGCCCTGCTCCCAGTGGCCGAGCAGTGTGGAGGGAGCCCACGCCCAATGCCCCACACCACGCGGCAGAAAGCCAGCTCATGCGGGCTGGTGTTGGGCTCCTGTGGGCTGGCGTTGGGCGGAAACCACAGAGTGGTCCAGAGATAAATGTTCCAGAAACAGCCAAACAGTCTGGTGAAGAAAGGGCAGAGGCCTTTGGAGATCTCTTCACAAGCAGAAGAGAAGGCCATAGTGCATAGGTAGCCAAATTGTCTTCACTTATCTGAGAGATGCGCAGGTCAGGTCCACATGGGTGCCATTTGTTGTTAAAGTTCAGGGGCTCCAGCTGGCCAGGCTAGCTTCGCGGCAGCAGACAGAGACAACCAGAGTCACACGGATGGGCAGAGAAGCTTTATTCACAAGCGGACAAACATGTGCTCTCCTGTCTTTCTCCTCTGGCAGCAGAGAGAGACCCTTAAACTAACCACCATACAGATCTCTCCAGCATCCTTCTCTTTATGTGGCCACACCAAGAACTCTCCAACCCCTCAGCATAGGGGGCAGGGAGAAAGAGGGCCCGCGAAACTAGCAAGGGCCAAACCAATATGAAACATACCAACATAATTTCAGTATTTAACCTCAGCTATTAAGTTAAAACAAACACAGCTGTTTTTAAAAAAGTCACATAAAGTGGGCCCAACCCTAAGGTTCCAGGACTGGGGGAAATATAGGCTCTATAGTGGAAATGTGAGGTTCCTGCTGTCTTAGGGTTCAAGAAGACAAAGGATAGTTATTGTTAACATCACATTATTTGGTGATTGGGTTAACTTTGAAAAGTCCCTTTGTTAGGGTTTGGGGTATAATACCAAGCTTCTTGTATATATCTGTGCTACCAGTTGCTTCTGTTCTTCCTTGTCTAGGCTTATGAGAGATTCAACATATCAAAGAAAGCCTATGTATTAAAAAGACTCAGTCTGTGTTTTAAGAAGTTCTAGACATATGATCAATTTTTCCCCTCTCATATTGATTAAATAATGGTTTATACACTTTAATAGGAGTGTACATAAACACCATTCCCACTACCAAAAGACTGAGTCCCATCCCAACAACCCACCCCCATCCCCCACCCCCGCGGATCGCAACTCAATCAAGGCAATGAGTGCCACCCCAGCATGCTTCACTTCAGTCTGTTTCCAGACACTTCAGGTGTGGAATGACAACCCTTCAGCTTCATCACTCAGATGAGACTTTTCCTTTCATAGTATTCTCTCATTCCATTCCAGGTGTTCCACTACCCAATAAAGTCCCCAAACCTAGATATAGTCCAGGTCCCCTGAGATAGAGCATATGTTCACACATGCCCATAAACTAGGGAAATATATATACCTGAAAGCAGAAGTACACAAGAGCCTGCAGAGAATACCCCCCCAACACTTCATCTGCACTATTCCAGTCTTTATGTCCATGGTTGTTCAACAATTTGTTTGGCTTTATATGCTAACTCTCTTTTCAGCCACCAGGTTCCAGATGCTGGTATGATGTTAACCAGACTTCCCTGTACAGACAACCCCACCAATGTATCCTGTAGCACTGCTTCCCCAGAGCCCCACCCCACTAGGGAAAGAGAGAGGCAGGCTGGGAGTATGGATTGACCTGTCAATGCCCATGTTCCACAGGGAAGCAATTACAGAAGCCAGACCTTCCACCTTCTGCATCCCATAGTGAACCTGGGTACATACTCCCAGAGGAATAAAAAATGAGAAAGCTATCAGGGGAAGGGATGAGATGCTGAGTTCTGATGGTGGTAATTGTGTGGAGTTGTGCCCATATTATCCTATGGTTTTGTCAACGTTTCCTTCTTATAAATAAATTAAAAAAAGAAAAGACAACATGTTTGCTTCTGTTTTCTTTTTATTTCAGGTGCATTTGTATCAGATCTCTAGATTTCAAAAATAAGTGAAACAATGATTATTGTCTTTCATTCTCCTTATTTACTTTGCTAAGTGTAATCACATCAACTTCCGTTCACTTTTTCCAAAGGACACAATATTATCTTTTAAGTACTTCCACAGTCTTCCAAAGGGGCTACATTAGTTTTCATTCGCATCAGCAGTGTATCAGGATTCCTTTTTTTTCTCTACAACCTCTCCAACACCTATCATTTCCTGGTTTGTTGATATAAGTCTGTCTCTCAGGTATTAGAAGACAGGTAACTCAGTGTAGTTTTAATTTGTGTTTCTCCAATGAAACAATGAAGTGGAACATGTCTTCATGTATTTATGGGACATGGGTATCTCTTCTTTAGAAACTGAATAATTATTTTATGCACTTTTTATTGGATTATTGTTTCTTTTATAGATCTACATCAAGTTTATGTATATGTTTAATATCAGTCAGTTATCAGATGTGTGATGGGCAAATACATTCTCCCATTGACTGGGTTGACCAGTTATCATTATGAAATTTGCTTTTTATGTGTAGAACGTTTTTGGTTTCATATAATATCATTATTTTTACTCATTTTCATTCCCATGCCCTTGGGGTGGATTCTCCAAATATATGTTTGATATGGAGGTCCTCCAAAAGGTCACTGAAATCTTTATGTATCCATTTTTCATTTTCTGTTATAAAATTCATATCTTTGATCCATTTTTATTTTACTTTGTTATGTACTCTTAGCTAGTGGTCTGGTTTCATTTTTCTAAATGTGTCTATCCAATTTTCCCTGCTCCATTTGTTGAAGAGACCTTCTATATGACATTGAATGCTTGTGCCCACATGAAATGATTTTGTCCTTTGTGATATATTAGATGATGTATATATGTGGGCTCATTTCAGGGTTTTCCCTTCTGCTCCATTGATGCAAGTATTCATCTTTATTCCTATACCATGCTTATTTGATTACTGTTGCTTTGTAATATATACTGAAATTGGGAAGGAAGTGTGATACCATTATATTTTTCCTTTTTCATCACAAGCACTTTGACTATTGGTGGTTTTTATGGTTCTACACAAGTTTTGGAACAAGTTGTTCTATTTTTGTGAAAAATGTCATTAGCAGTCTTGATAGGGATCGCATTGAAATTGCAGAGTGCTTTTACTAGAATGGACATTTTAATAATGTTTGTTCAGGAGCAATAAATATCTATGATTTCTCTGTGTCCTTCACTATTTCTTTTAACCATTTCTTATAGTTTTATTTCTAAAGAGCTTTAATGAGATTTTTCCAAAGGAATTTTATCTTGTGGGGTTAATTTTTAAATGGGGCTGATTTATTTCTTTTCCCTTTATCTGATAATGTGTATGTAGAAAGAAATGCCACAGATTTATGTATATTGATTTTTTAATTTTTTTATTTATAAAAAAGAAACTGACAAAAGCATAGGATAAAATGGGTACAACTACACACAATACCCACCACCAGAACTCCCTATACCATCTCCTCCCCTGATAGCTTTCCTATTCTTTAACCCTCTGGTAGTATGGACCCAAGGTCATTGTGGGATGCAGAAGGTGGAAGGTCTGGATTCTGTAATTGCGTTCCCATCAAACATGGGCGTTGACAGGTCGATCCATACTCCCAGCCTGCCTCTCTCTTTCCCTAGTGGGGAAGGACTCTGGGGAAGCGGAGCTCCAGGAGATGTTGCTGGGGTTGTCTGTCTAGGGAAGTCTGGTCTGCATCATGCTAGCTTCTGAAAACTAGTGGTTGACAAGAGAGTTAATACACAAAGCCAAACAAACTGTTGACCAATCTTGAAGCTAAAGTTTGGAATAGTGCAGATGAAGTGTTGGGGGGGGTCCTCCATTTTATAGATAGCTAGTAGGCATATTTTGGTTAAATTTCAAAGGGCCTCTGGCTATAATAGTTTTTTTTTTTTTTACCCTTTTTTCTTTTAGCTCCTTAGTCTGAAATCTGATATGCCAGTGGATCCAAATTATTGTCTGGGGAGATGATGTCATGGCTGGAAAAAGGACCAGAAAGCTGAATCAGGGAAGAGTGTAGCTCCCTAATATGGGAAAGGTGTATAAATATCAGTGAGTGTAGACCCCATCAATTTGATGTGATCTGGGGCCCATAATCAGCTTATGAGCCTGTGTGACCTCTGCATCCCTCTCGATCTGAGCTCACATTCCGTGGTCGTGAGTAGGAACATTCCATGCTGCCCCAGTATCTACCCATCTTTCTCAGGTGTAGCATAGAGTATGTTGTCCATCCTCCTTCCTGAGGATGGAACATTCTCAACCATTGTTGATCTAAGTTGAGGGCCAAGTCCTATGGGGGCCCACAAAGGGGTCTATTTTGTTGTTCCAGATATAACTGACCTGTAACAATGGAGAGAGGGACTTATTCAAGTTCTAGGCCCATCAAGTCTGTTTAGGAATCTCAGTACTACATGATTAGGGACCCAGGTGATGAAATGACATGATAGTGACTAAAGAGTCATCCTTAAAGTATGCCAGTCTCTTGCCCTTATTCAGATTTTGCAGTCCTTGCTTTGATAAGGTTAGCTTTAGAGTGAGTGAGATAACTGTAATAGGAAGTAGGTGATGAGGGTATCTAAGTCTTAATAGACTCTATTTCATTATGAACTTAATACTGACTCACTAAAGACTATTGTGTATTTTTGCTTTCAGGTGTATATGTTGCCCTAATTTATGGATACATGTGAACATATGCTCTATCTTACTGGACCTGGTCTGCATCTAGGCTTTGCGACTTTGTTAGGAAGTGAACGTCCTTGAATGGAATTAGAGAATACCATGAAATGAAAGGTCTCACCTGAGTAATGAAGGTGAAGTATTGACATGTCTGACGTCTATGGACACAGTCTGAGGTGAAGCATGCTAAGATGGTACTCATTGCATTCATTATGTTGGGATAGGTGGATGCAATATCATTTGGTATGAATTTAGAAAAGCATGCAGGAAAGTGAACCCCACCCTAGAGGTTCCAGGACTGGGGGAAATATAGGCTCTATAGAGGAAGGGGGAGGTTCATGCTTTCTTAGGGTTTAAGAAAACAGTAGATTTATTGCCATAATAACATCAAATATAATTGTTTGGAAATTGGGTCAACTTTGAAAAATCCTTTGTTAGGATTTTCTGTATCATACACACCATCACCATATTTTATGTTTTTTGACATTATTTTTATATAGCTATGCCACCGGTTGCTTCTGTTCTCCCTGATCTAAGCTTTTAAGAGACTCAACATATCAAAGACTCAGCCTATGTATTAAAAAGACTCACTCTGTGCTTTGAAAAGTTTGAGACATTCAATCAGTTTTTCCATTCTCATATTACTAAAATAGTGATTTATATGACTACAAATTAATAGCAATATACATAAACACCATTCCCACCACCAAAAGACTGTGTCCTATCCCATAACCCCTTCCCCTGCCCCATGAAGCTGAACATCCACCCTCAACCTCAACCCAGGGTTTTTACTTTGGTGCCCTACTACAAATTTAGTCAAATCCTGCTTTCAGTTTTCCTTTCTGTTATTCTTTCTCAGCTTCTGTTTATGAGTTGTATCATCCCATGCTCATCTTTATCTTTCTGACTTAGTCACTTAACATAATTCATTCTAGCTCCATCCAAGCTGGGTCAGAGAAGGTGAGTTCATTATTCTTAATAGCTGCATATTATTCAATTGTGTATATATACCACAGCTTTTTTAGCCACTCATGTGTTTTTGGGCACCTGGGTTGCTTTCAAGTTTTAGCTATTATGAATTGTGCTGCTATGAACATAGGTGTACAAATATCTTTTTGTTTGGGTGTTATGGAGTCCTTGGGGTATATCCCTAAGAGAGGAATTACTGGGTCATATGGAAGGTGCATGTCTAGCCTTATAAGAGTTTTCCAGACTGCTCTCCAGAGAGGCTGGACCAATTTACATTCCCACCAGCAGTGCAGAAAGGTTCCTCTGTCCCCACAGCCTCTTCAGCATTTGTTGCTGCTGTCCTTTTTGCTGTATACCATTCTCACAGAAGTGAGTTGATATCTCAGTGTTGCCTTTATTTGCATTTCTCTGACAATCAGCGACCTGGAGCAATTTTTCATATGTTTGTTAGCCTTTTGGATCTCCTCTCAAGTAAATGTTTTGTTCATATCCAATGCCCATTTTTGGATGCGGTCATTTGCTTTTTTGGTGCTACATTTGCTGAGCTCTTTGCATATTTTCGTTATTAGTCTCTTGTTTGATGTATGGCATGTGAATATCTTCTTCCATACTGTGAGGGGTCTCCTTTTTGTGTGATCATTTCTTTGGTTGTGCAGAAGCTTTTTAATTTGATGTAGTCCCATTAGTTTGTTTCTGTTTTAGTCTTCCTTGCAATTCGCTGTATTGATTTTTTAACCTGCCAATTTACAGAAATTATTAATACTTTCCAGTAGATTTTTGGTGGTGTCTTGGGGATCCTTTAGGTATATTATAATGACATCAGCAGATAGTGATAATATTATTTCTTTCTTTCCAATATGCATATCTTTGCTATTTATTTCTTGTCTAATTGGAATAGTGGGGACCTAGAGAACTATGGTGAATTAGAGTGGGCATTCGTGTTTGGTTCCTACTTTTAAAGGGAACGTTTTCAGATATTCCACATTGGAATAATGTTAAGTGAGGGTTATTGTAAATGGTCTTTATTATATTGAGTAATTGTGCTTGAATTCCCAATTTCTGGAGGGTCTTTATCATAAATGACTGTTGGAGCTCATCAAATGCCTTTATGCATCAAGTTATATGACCATGTAAATTGATTGGCTTGTGGGTTCTGAACAATTCTTATTTCCCAGGGATAAATTTCACTTCATCTGGGTAAATTATTCTCTCAATATGGTATTGTATTAAATTCACCAAATTCTTTTTCAGGATATTTGCATCAATTCTTATCATGGATCTAGGTGTACAAGAGTCTTTTCTGGTACAATTCTTTCCTGCTTTGCAATCAAAATGATGTTAGTCTCATTTAACATAGTTGGGAGTGTTTGCCCTTTTCATTTTTTTTCCTTTTCTCTCTCTCTCTCTCTCTCTCTCTTTCAGAGTTATTCAAATTAATATCCAAAAGTTAGTAACATTCCTCTCTGCAAACAATACTTTAGAAGAAGAAATGCAGGGGGCAGAGCCAAGATGGAGACTTTGGAGTCAAAGCTGCTGTGAGCTCCAAGAAGCAGCAGCCTGCAACCCGGAATCCGCTGGATCTGATAGGATATTTGGCTGTCTGTAGGAGGGTGAACATAGGCTGGTCAGAATGCCACCAAAATACAGTCCTATAACTCTCTCTTGGGCTGACAAAGGGAATTCAGGGGAACAAAGAAAAAAACTTTGTTTCTGAGCTCACCCCCCAGCCCCAATACCAGAAGAAGAAACTCAAAAATCAATTATTTTTACTATAGCAACAAAAACAATAATATATCTAAGAATAAACCTAATAAAAGATGTGTGTACTAAAAATTATGAGTCACTATTCAATGAAATTAAAAAAAAAAGACACAAAGAAGTTGAAAGATGTTCCATGTTCATAGGTTGGAAGAATCAACAGCATCAAAATGTATATACCATATGGAGCCATATAAAAATTTAATGCAATCTCCCTCAAGGTCCAATCCACTTTTTAGCAGAATAAACAAAAGCTACAAATATTTATCTGGAAGCAGAAAATACCTAGAATTTCCAAAATAATCCTGAGAAGAAATAATATAACTGGAGGTATAACATTCCCAGATCTCAAAGTGTATTACAGGCCCCATAGTAATCAAAAGTGCTTGGTACTGGAAGATAAACAGACACATTGACCAGTGGAATAGAATTGTGAACCCAGACACAAGTCAACACACCTGTGGACATCTAATCTTTGACAAAGGTGCCCAGACTATCACATGGAGAAAGGATAGTTTCTTCAACAAACAATATTGGAAAAATTGGGTTGAAATATGCAGAATAACTAAACTTCACAACTATATTTCACCAGACACAAAAGTAAATTCCAGATGGATCAAGGGCTTTAGTTTTAGATCAGGAACTATCAAATACTTACAGGAAAATATTGGCAGAAATTTTTCCGAGGGGGCCTGGAAGTAGCACAGCAGGTTAAGCGCACATGGCACAAAGTGCAAGGACTTGCGTAAGGATCCAAATTCAAGCCCTCTGGCTGCAGGGGGTTGCTTCACAAGCGGTAAAACATGTCTGCAGGTGTCTATCTTTCTCTCCTCTCTGTCTTCCCATCTAAATTTTAAATTCATATTCAATGAAACAAATACAGTTAGAAGAATACTGCATCAAAAACAAACCAATGGGACTATATCAAATTCAAAACCTTCTGCACAGCAACAGAAACCATCACTCAAAGAAAGAGACCTCCTACAGAATGGAAGATATTTACATGCCATACATCAGTCAAGAGGCTAATAACTAAAATACATTAAGAGCTCACCAAACTCAGAAAAAAAAGAAAAAAATTACCCCATCCAAAAATGGGGAAAGTATATGAGAAGAATATCATCAGAGAAGAGATTCAAAGGCTAACAAACAAGAAAAAATGCTCCAAGTCATTGATTGTCAGAGAAATACAAATAAAGACAACAATACAATAAAGATACAACTTCACACTTCTGAGAATGGGATACAATGGGATAAAACTTCACTCCTATGAGAATGGCATACATCAGAAAAGGTAGCAGCAACAAATGCTGGAGAAGTAGTAGGGACAAAGGAACACTCCCACAATGCTGTTGGGAATGTAAATTAGTTCAATACCCCTGTAGAACAGTCTGGAGAAATCTCAGAAGGCTAGAAATGGACCTACCCTATGACCCTGCAATTCTTTTACTAGGGATATATCCCAAAGAACTGAACACAACCATAGAAAATGATTTTTTTATACCTAGGTTCACAGCAGCACAATATGTAGTATCCAAAACCTGGTAGCAACCCAGGTGTCCAACATCAGATGAGTGCCTGAACAAGTTGTGGTATATATACACATTGGATTACTACTTAACTATTAAAAATGGTGAATTTACATTCTTCATCTCATCTTGAATGGAGCTTTAATGACTCTTGTTAAGTGAGATCAGCCCTGAAGAGAAGAGTGAACATGGATGATCTGACTCATCGAAGTTGAAAAATAAGAACAGAAGAGGAAGCACATAGCAGAACTTGGACTTTGGTATTGCACCAAAGTAAAAGACTATGGGGAGAAGGGGAGTATTCAGATCTTGGAATATGATGGAAGAGGAGGACTTAGTGGTGGTTGGATGTAAATGTGTAAAACTGAGAAATATTACACATGTACAGACTATTTTATTTTATTGTTGAATGTAAGCCATTAATCCCCCAATAAGGCAATTAAAATGCAACTGGAGATATTGAAATAGTCATTAAACTCTCCCCAACAACATAAGTTTATGCCCAGACAGTTTTAGATGTGACTTCTGCAAAATCTTCAAGGAATAACTAATACTTCCACTTTTCAAGCTGTTCCAATATATCTAAAAACTCAGGAATACTCTGTTCTGCCTTCTATGAAGCCATTATCACCTGATACTAAAATCAGGCAGTGATACAGAAAAAATAAAAACAAAAAAAGGATCAGATTCTTGATGAACAAAGATGCTAAGATATTGAACAAAATCCTAGTAAACCAGTTATAGCAGTATATTAAAAAGATTATACACCATGACCAAGTAGGATTTATCTCAGGAATATAAGTCTATCCACATTAATTTTAATGTTTCATTCATGAAAAGATGTTGGATCTTGTCAAAGGTTTTCTATTCATCTATTGAAATAAATATTGATTAGACCTCATCAGAGACATACTATCTTTGGGGTGAACTCTTCCCTGCTATGATGATTTGCTATGGTGATACTGTTGAAATAGTCTTGGAGAGAACCTGTTCAGCCAGAAGTTTATCTAGGAAGAATTGCTTATTTATTTGAAGGTTTCATTATTGTGTGTAGGAGGCATTTTTGATGATTGTGGGGGTGGGGTGGGGGCGGGAAGGTCTGTTTGTGCTCTAGAAAGTAGTCATGATGGATTAAAATACTGATTTCTAGATTGCTAGATTAATTTTAAGATCTTTGATGTGTCTCAGAGGGTTGGGAATTATGGGTGGGGTCCCGTTGCTTTTGGGGAAGTACAGTATTTCACCTGAGGAGATTTTTAGCGGAACAGGTTACTTATAGATTGTTTGGGTATGGTGGGGTGATGAACTGGGTGCTGCTGCATTGTCAACCTGGAAATAATTAAGTTAAGGAAGGGTAAAGATTAAGAAATTACTTGTGGGGAGTGCTGAGAGGTGACACACCAGGCTGAGTTCACATGTTGCTGTGTTCAAGGACCCAGGTTCAAGCTCCTGCCCCCCACCCCCCTGCAGCAGAAAATCTTATAAAGTGGTAAAACAGTGCTGTGCTGCAGATATCTGCCTGCTCATCTTCTCCTACCTCAGTTTCTATGACTTTATCTAATACGTGAAAAATGAAATATTTTAAAGAGATTATTCATGGAGGCCTGGAATGTCTAGGAAGAGCAGTAGTGGCTTCCTCCCTTTGATTTCCTAGATTTACAATTTTGAAATTTGAGAACTGTGAGAATTGCAGTGTGGGATGCAGCAACACATTCTCACCCTAGGGAAAGATGGTCCACCTAGTATAGTCCAAACTAGTCGCAGTACCACTTAGTACCCAAGAAACTGAATTTTTCTACTGTTAAAAGCAATTGCACTTGTAGATAATATTTCCTTTTTAAGTTTATTTATTAATTGGGTAAAGAGAGAGAAATTGAGAGAGGAAGAGGAAAAGGAGAGGGATAGAAAATTATCTGCAACACTGCTTCACTGCTCATGAAACATTCTCCATGCAGGTGGAGATCAGGGTTCGAACCCAGATATTTTCACATTGTAACACTTGAACTTTAATAGGGATGCCACCAGCCAACTCCCTTGAGTAATATTTTCAAATGCAATTGATCCCTGATATACATATTATCTCCTGTTCTAGTCTATCTAGAACCAGCCCTCAGGACTGCGGAGTTTGTGCTTCAGAAATCTTTTCTTCTTCCTTGTCCAGTTTTGCCTCCTAGTGTCATGATAGAGCTTGTCTCATGTTGCGATCTCCCCATTGGTATGCTATTCCTCTCCATTTAATACCCTGTTGGGCGATGACCTCACTTATCTACTTTCTGGGGTCTTCTGAGCTATAAGTGGTCTTATATTCAAGTTTATGAATATTTAGTCATAAATTTGGTGGTCTATGAAGTACACTGGAAGGTCTGCATGCTTGGTTGGTCATCATCTTGCTTAGAATACCTTTCAGCAATTCTTGGAAAGTTGGTATGGTGGTGACAAACTGCATGGATTTTTGTGTGTTTTTTTCTTCATATTTAAATGATAATTTTGCAAAATAAATTATTGTCTTATTTACTGAAGAATCTAATTAGATCATGACAGTGCCACTTCTGTATTATTTTCTTTTCCAACAGTTTTATTGCTGGAAGTTCTTATCTGTACATTGAATCCACAGATACTGGTGGACATTTTATTTTCTTTGTCAATGAATGATAGAGAGGGAAATAGAGAAGGAGACAGATAAAAATAGGGAGGACAGAAACAGAAGGATGAATATTGGATGAATTCATCTATAGACAGAAGTTGAAAAACAAGATCAGAACGGAAAACTCTAAGCAGAACTTGGCTGGAGTTGGAATATTGCACAAAAGTAAAAGACTTTGGGTTGGGAGACAGGTTTCAGGTCCTGAAACATGATGGCAGAGGAGGACCTTGTGGGGGTTGTATTTTTATGTGGAAATGTTATGCATGTATATACTATATACTATTGTATTTTACTGTTAACTGTAAACCATTAATCCCCCAATAAAGAAATTTTTTAAAAAGAATTTAAGAAGGCAATGGACAGTTACTATTATAACCATGTTATTTGGGAACTTGGTTTACTTTGAAAATCCCATGGTTAGGATTTATTATATCATAAAAGACCTTACTATGAATTATTTTATTTAATGATACTTCTAATAACTGTATCTTATATACTGGCAAGAACAATTGCCTATGGTCTCCTTTTTGTAAGACTATAGATGATTTACTATTTCAAAAAAGTTATTTTTAGAAATGCATTAACAAGGAGTCACAGCGGGTTAAGCGCAAGTGACACAAAGAGCAAGGACCAGTTAGGATCCTGGTTCAAGCCTCTGGCTCCCCACCTTCAGGGGAGTCAATTCACAGGCAGTGAAGCAGGTCTTCAGGTGTCTCTCTGTCTCTCTTCCTCTCTATCTACCCCTTCTCTCTCAATTTCTCTCTTTCTCTATCCAATAACAAATTAATTAATTAAATTAAAATCTATTCAAAAAGAAATGCATTAACAATTTAAGCTCAGTGGAATAATCAGTTTACAAATGTAAAACTTTGAGTGGTTAGATTAAAGAAATATGTACTCATTTATTATAGGTCACTTTTCCTTGGGAACTGTTTGAGATTATATACATATATATGCTTTAAGGTATATTGGTTACCATTATTTAATAGGGATAAGTTTCAGTTATTCTATCCAGAGGCTAAATATAACAGGGTATATAAATATTAATTATAGATATAAACAGATATAGAGGTAAGTTAATTATTTTTACATATTTATTTTTTTAACAGAGCACTGCTCAGCTCTGGCTTATGACGGTGTGGGGGATGAATGAACCTGGGACTTGAGAGCCTCAGGCATGAAAGTCTCTTTGCATGATTGTTGATGTGGTGGTCTGGTGTTGGGCTGCACCACGGAGAAGTGAGCGGACGTCCAGAGCAAAGGGGTACACAAATCTTTATTATAGGATGGGGGGGTTTGGTTCAGACCACGTGGAGCCAGCCGGCAATGGCCGACCACGGGGGGAGAGCAGGGAGCGAGACCTCAGAGAGGGAGAGCTGAGAGCCCAGAGAGATGGGGGGAGGGGTGAGGAGGCTTTTTATTGGGCGACAACCAGGGGTGACGTATAGGGCCAGGATTGGTTGAAGGGGGCAATGCTAGGGTTTCGCGGGGGTGTAGTAAAACCTGGGGGTGGAGACTGCATCAAAATAACTCCTCAGCAACATCTCCTCCTATCCCTTTATATCTAAATGGACATAGTAAAGAAAAATGGAATGGATCAGGCTTAAATGTTTTAGAGGAATGCCATGCTTAGGTGGAAAGATGTAGGACTTTCTGTGGAGGAGGGAAGGCTTAAATGGCTGCGAACCTTGTGAGATTTATGCGTCCTCCTGTGCTCAACCCCTCTTTAGAGAGAGAGACTTGCCTGGAGAGACTCATCTCATAGGTTTAAGCGCAGCCTGCTCAACCATCTCTTTGCAGTATCTCTACATCTTTTCTATCTTTCTATCTAGTAATTGCATAAGATGTACAAAGTCTGTAAAAGACTATCATGGGGCAGAAACCTTTTGGGCATAAGCCTAAATGATATAACAAAATAGGAAGGGACAAGTAGGGGAGTAGTAAAAGCCAGTGTGGTGTGAACGGAAGGATTGGTGTGTAAAGGAACATTCCCTGCTTGGGTGGGGAAAGGGGCGAGGGTACATAATGAGGGGGAGGCGGGAGGCGTGACCCACCAAACAGAGGGGCTATTTGGCATTGTATAGTCCTCAAGGCAACAGTCTGTGAAGTCTATGAATTACTCAGGATCAGTCTATGTGAAGGGAAATAAGCTGCTTCAAAATTGTGTAAAATGTATATAGGGTATGTCAGAAAGTCTGATACAAGTCTCAGTCCGAAGTAGATGGCTAAGGGAAGAATTGGCAGGGGATGCAACGCTGCATGAGGGAGGTCAGCTGCTGGAATGTTGCTTTTCTGTAGATAGCCAGCTGGAACTGCCAACACGTGACAAGCAGGTCAGAAGCAGGAACAGTAACCAGGCATGAAGAAAGTATGTCTTTGGAGTCTGTGTATCAGGTTCTTCAGATCGCGTTGAGTGACATCTAGGGTTTCGGGGGGTGTGCCACGGTAGTCGTGCCATCTAGTGGGTGACGTCAGGGTGTGCAGGGGTTCAGATGGTTTTTCCAGGATTCCTGTGAAAGAAACGCAAACAACCTGCTTCTCGTGGTTAATTTGAACTTGTAACAAGTTATAGGTTTGTTATAGTTGATACCTCGATGATTATAATTGGTTTAGAATCTCTTTATGATTTTATTTAAAGGTCATCTAATGTGACCTCCTGTAGCAGCCTCTACCGCAGGAACTTGAGACCAATTTTAGCTAAAATATGTATTTTAGACAGACTCAAATTGCTTAGAGAGTTAACGCATATTCGTGACAATGATTTTAACGTTTACAGTGCCAGATTGATGCCAGATCTGTTGTGGATTAATTTCCACAAGATAGTTTACAGGGCACATTTGGGGGCCCTTCAAAGGTGTCCTATATATAAAATTTATATAGTTTAGTTTTGGGAATGAATAGTCACGTTGAACATTTAGACTTTTACCTAAATAGTAAGTTACCTTAACAAATTAATTTTTACCTAGTCTGGTAAAAGTGTAGCTGTAGGGTTACACTTTTGACCGTTAAGTTAGTGTTACCAAACTTGAGACATACCCATAAACATTTAGTTATAACAAACTGGAGGAAAATGAACTTTTGTTATAAAAACACATTATTTAAAAACAAATTTGAATGTGTCACTAGTCACACAGTTTAAGACTAAACACTTACATATATACCAAAACTATACATAAAATTCAAAAGAGGGAGAAAGAAAAAAAAATTTGGAGTGTTCCTGGATGTCTCCAGAAACTTTGGCTGCGTCCAGCATTTTTATATAAAGCCAATTACCTTTTATAGTACTCCAAGCAGATGGGTCATGCAAAAAAAAAAAAAAAGTTTTTTTGTCATTCAACACACTCACTCACAAAAACAACTGGCCAGTTATAACATAAGACATACAGGGAAAGGGTAGGAGAGAGGTCTCTGTGAGCCAGATTTTGCAGGTTCTGCCATGTCATATTATGGGTCCTGGGATGTATCCTGCATCTGGTCCTCTTGTAGTATTTCTTGTTCTTCAGGAATAACAGCGCCATCCTGCGGGTATTGTCGGACATGGCGGGCAGGAACCCAGACAGGTTTAGAGAAATTTTGAGGGAAAATGCATGCGAAACCCCTTCCCATGGTCAATAATGGGTCAGGCCCTTTCCAAATTTTATCGAGTGGGTCTCTACATTTGACTTTAATAGATGGGAGGGTAGATGGTGTTTGCCAGTGAAGAATAATAGGGGGTAAGGCCGAGTTATTGTAAATATTAAAGAGATTTAACGTAGTTAAGGCTTTTGCTAGCTGGATATTGGGGGGATATGTTCCTCCTTTATCTTTATTTAGTTGAGCCTTCAAGTTTGATGGGCCCTCTTGACAATGCCTTGTCCCTGTGGATTGTAGGGAATGCCCGTGGTATGAGTAATATTCCAGAGGGAACAAAAATCTTTAAATTGTTTGCTTGTGAACATAGGTGCATTGCCTGTTTTCAAAAATAATGGGACCCCCATAACGGCAAAACAAGAGAGCATATGGCTTACAAGCTTTTTAGCACTTTCTCCTGTCTGAGCTGTAGCCCACATAAATTTAGAAAAGGTATCAATTGAGACAAACACATATTTTTGTTTGCCAAAGATTGGTATGTGGGTGACATCAATTTGCCAAATAGCATTAGCTTTTAAACCTCGGGTGTTAACCCCAAGGGTCTGGATAGCAGGTGTCTTTATGAGACTTGCACAAGAAGAGCATGTAGCGAGGATATGTTTTAACTGTGGTACAGGAACATCAGGGAATCGAGCTCGAAGGCCTTTAAGATTAACATGCGTTAGAGAATGAAAATTAGCAGGATCAGAGACAGAGACTGGGAAAGTTCTTGTGGAGGCAAGGAGGTCAACTGCGGCATTCCCTTCAGACAGGGAACCAGGAAGAGGGCTGTGGGAATGAAGGTGTTGAATATAAAGTGGTTGGGTTTGAGAACAGAGCATAGAGGCGATTTGAATCAAGAGAGGGGAAAGTGGGTTGTCATCAATTTCACATTAGAACGAGCAAGCCATGGAAGTAAGTTAACAGTGTACACACTGTCAGAAAAAAGGTTGAAGGATTCTGTTACAGCTTTTAGTGCAAGAAAAACAGCATAAAGTTCTTTGTACTGAGGGGAATTATCAGGAAGCTCAGCAAAGAGAGGTTTAGGACATTGTTTGTTTGGGTAATATATAAGGGCAGCAGCTCCCCTTTTTCAGCCATCAGTAAAGATTGTAGGAGCAGAGGGAATGGGATCCCGAGAGAAAAGTTTAGGTGCTAGTAGAGGCAGAAGAGGTAAAGAAGCTATGAATTTATTAGCAGATAATTGGTTATCTATTTATCCTGGAAACCCCATGAAGCTTATGGCAAAGCGGGAATGATGGCGTATAAGCCACTCTGTATCTGTGAGACAAAAGGGCAGAATGATTAAATCCGTTTCCTTCCCTAAGACCTGCACAGACCTATCTCTCCCTTGGCGAACCATGAATGCTAACGCGTCTATCTCAGTGAGGATTCTTGGAGCTCCTCCTACTGGCGTGTGAAGCCATTCAAGAACCCCATGGTCTTGCCACAGTGCCCCTACTACTGTGGGGGTGGAGTTGAAGATTAGAAAGTTTACCGGAGAGGAGGGGGAGAATCAAACAAGGTGCATGTCCTGGAGGGCCTGGTTAACCCTTTCCAGTGCTGAGGAGGCCTCGGGAGTTAATCTACGTTTTGAAGAGTGCTGTTTGTTTCCTTTTAACAGGTCAAACAGCTTGTAGGCAGATAAAGATACTGCCTAAGCCAATTTAAATTTCCTAGAAAACTTTGTAAAGAAGCAAGAGTAAGGTTAGAAGGGAAGGTAGCATTAGGTTTTAAGGGATGAATTTGCGTTAGAGAAATATCTGACCCTAGGAAGGATATTGGAGGGATTAGCTGTATCTTCTCAGGGGCTACATTAAGGCCGCTTTTCTTTAATGCAGGAATGAGAAAATCACGTAAGGCATAGAGATCTGTATCTGATTTTCCCCATATTAAAATATCATCTGTATAATGAAAAATATTGAGGCCCTTATGAATATATGGGACAAGGGCAGATTTAACAGCCTCCTGACAAATTGTAGGACTATTGGCCATACCCTTGGGCAGCACCACCCATTCAAATCTATCAGCAGGGCTGGTGTTATTAATGGACGGAACAGAGAACGCAAAACGTTTACAATCTCGCGGATGCAAGGGGATAGAGAAAAAACAATCTTGTATATCAATAGCTATGATTGGAATTCCTGTGGGAATTGCAGAAGCAAGAGGCAAATCCCTTTGGGGGGAGCCCCAGACCTGCATGGTTTTATTTACTGCGTGGAGGTCTTGAAGGAGGCACCATTTTCCCGAGCGCTTTTTAATCACAAAGACAGGAGTATTCCATGGGCTTCGAGAATGACGAATGTGTCCCAAGGACAACTGCTCTCGGACGAGCTCTTTTAAAATTTTTAGCTTATCTCTAGGTAAAGGCCACTGTTCCACCCAGACAGGCTCATTAGAAAGCCAGCTTAAGCGTGGTGTTTGGCTACGAACAGTGGCATTTAGTATTGGGGATGCTGAATAGACCTGGTATCGTGGGAATGAGTTTTACGCTCTGCAGAGGTGTCTGTGGATATCCTAACATCAAGACATTCCAGAAGATCCCTGCCCAGTAAGTTGGTGCTAATATTAGCTACCAAAGGGCGGAAGTGTCCAGTAGAACCTTCTGGGTCTTCCCACATGAGCGAGTCTCGTGTGCAAAATGCTCTGGTCATCCCTCCTATTCCATGTAAACTGGGTCCAGGGATAAGTTCCCAATCTTGGGGAACCTCTTCTTGCCTTAAAATCGTCTTTTATGCCCCCGTGTCAATCAAAAATTTAAAAGGAATATTGCCAATCTTTACTGTCATAGAAGGGTGGCCCCGTTCTAAAACAGGAGTGGTCCACAATATCTCATGCCCCGAATTTGTACCATTCAGGGGTGAACCATCTTTATGAAATTGGGACCAACAATCTCTCTTCCAATGAAACCCCTTACGACATTTTGGACAAACAGTACGTGGTCTCTGGCTCCCTGACTGAAAGCAGGGTTGCTCTGGCTGGAGGCATGGTTTCCCTGATTGGAGGCATGGTCGCAACTTATCAGGACATTGGTTACGCCAATGTCCTTGGCGACCGCACTGAAAGCAGGCCCCGTTTTGCTTACGTGGGGCAACTGCATAGACCTGTGTCATAGCGGGTGCCCCATAATTGCCGGATGTAAGTTCCTGTGTCGCTAGAATCCAATTATCTGGGTGTAGGTGTTTAAGGTTAAGGTATACCTGACGGAATTGTGGTGTCATGCCTTCCCAGACAATAGAGCGCAGGAGTAGTTTGCGGACATCAGGATTATAAACCTTTCTCTCTAAGCTTCTCTTCACCCTTGAGATGAAGCTCGCCAATGATTCATCAGAGCCTTGGTGAAAAGAGTTAATGGGAGCTGATGGATCTACATCAGGTGTGGTCACCCTTTCTCATGCTTGTGTTGCACAGATGCGTACCTGTTCAAAATAACCGGTTGGAAACCTGGCTTCTGCCTGCTGAGCTCCAGATTCATAAGCTCCTGCTCCAAACAAGGCGTCAGAATTCCATTCTACCTGTTTGTTACTATTTTCCTGTGATTGTCTAGAGCACTCATCACGGAAGCATGCCTGCCACTGAAGATAGAGTGGGTCTGGGAGTGCAGCACGAGCCAGATCTTTCCAGTCTTGTGGTGTATTTAAATGCTGGTAAAAGCTCCTCAAGACAGACTTGGTCTATGGAGATGCATTCAATCCTTCCTGACTGCTTGTCTGAGTGTTCCAATTTCTTTAGAGGAATATGGCTTCCACGGCTGAGGGTTTTGTTTAGAAGGGGCCAAGTTTACCGGGAATGTGTGGATTTGGTCCGATGGTGCGGGAGAGGGAGCTACAGAAGTGGAAAGTGCCGTAGAAACTGCTGTGGTGGCTGCAGGGGAGACTAAATGCATATCTACGGGGACGGAGCTCCCGGGGTGGACTGCACATGGTTTAAAATCCTTAAATGCTGAAAAAATATCCTTTAGCTCTCATATCTCAGCCACTAGGTCCCTTAATGGTGAGGTATCAGCAGGGGGCAGGGTCAGGGACGAGGAAGCCTCAGGCAGAGCTGAAACCAGGGTGGCAGGGGCCTGGGGCAGGGTCAGGAATGCAGAAGCTGCAGGCGGAGCTGAAACCGGGGCGGCAGGGACCGGGGGCGGGGTCAGGAGCAAGGAAGCTGCAGGCGGAGCTGAAAGCAGGGCGGCAGGGGCAGGGGTGGGGTTCAGGAACACAGAAGCTGCAGCTGGAGCTGAAACCGGGGAGGCAGGGGCTGGCGACGGGGTCAGGGATGCAGATACCTCAGGTGGAGCTGAAACTGGGGAGGCAGGGGGCGGGGTCAGAGGAGGAGCGACCGAACACGTGTGCGTGTCTGTGGGAACGGAATTCTTGGGTTTAGCCGCTGATCACTTAGGACGTCTAAGTCTTAAGCACATGTGATTTAACTCTCGTACCTCAGCCTCAAGGTCACTTATCCTTATGGCATACCATGTTTTACATATCTTGAAAGTGGCGACCACAGTTAAAAAAATCCAAGGGGTAGCGAAAATTAAACCGTTTATGACAGCGCAAATCTGTCCCAGGTCAAGAGATAATGACTGGGACACCTCCTCATAAAACGAGAAATTTCCCATGGTGGAGGGAAACGCATGGCCACAGAAGTGGGAGGATGCCACTTACCTGTGTCTGGGCGGTTTCGGAGACCTCAGGCCGGGCATGGTGTGGGTATGGGACAGGATTGGTGCCAGTTGTTGTGGTGGTCTGGTGTCGGGCTGCACTGCAGAGAAGAGAGCGGACGTCCAGAGCAAAGGGGTACACAAATCTTTATTATAGGATGGGGGGTTTGGTTCAGACCACGTGGAGCCAGCCGGCAATGGCTGACCACGGGGGGAGAGCAGGGAGCGAGACCTCAGAGAGGGAGAGCTGAGAGCCCAGAGAGGGGGGATTGAGGGGGCTTTTTATTGGGTGACAACCATAGGTGACATGTAGGGCCAGGATTGGTTGAAGGGGGCAATGCTAGGGTTTCGTGCGGCATAGTAAAACCTGGGGGCGGAGATTGCATCAGAATAACTCCTCAGCAACATCACCTCTCTTAAGTTGTAGAATTACCTGGAGTAAAAGTCAGCAGACAGTGGCACAAAGATCAAATAACCCATCTATATTTCTTTAAAAATTTTATTGGTATGGCCACACTCATTTGTCTACATAGTCTCTATTTTTGTTTACATATTGCTTTCACACCACAAAAACAGAATCTAGTAATTGCAAAAAACTGTGTGATCCTCACTGTAAAAATATTTACTGATTGCTACTTTACAGAATAAAAAAAAAAAGCTGATTAGGAGTTAATTAAGCAAACCCTCTCCATCTTGAATTCTGTTAAGATTGCTCATATGTCAAGATCTGCATTTACTATTATAACTGCCTTATAACTGCCTCCTAGATACTATTTTTATATCTTTATTTATTTTGGATAGAGACAGAGGGAAATTGGGAGAAGAGGGGAGATTATAAGAGAAAGAGAAAGACATAGACATATGTGTCACTGTTTTACCACTTATGGAGCTTCCCCCCTACAGGTGGTGATCAGAGGCTTGAACTTAAGTCCTTGTCAATATTTCCATTTTATAAATAAAAATTTTAAAAGGGGGGCTTTCACAAGGAAAGTTCTTTTGGACTAATTCCAAAGACCTAAGGGAACCTGTCCCCAAGTTTTAATTTTTAACTCTACTTTTGCGCATATCTTGCTTTAGACTCTAGTAAAGGACACAGTTTAGAAGCTTAGAGGAAAAAAAAAGCAGGGAGAACTTATATTGACAGAAAGGAAACCCTAAGTCACCCTGCAGCCTGGTGGCTCAGGACACAAAATCCCCGCCTTCCACACAACTGAGACTTAGCCATAAGTGAGTATAGGCAAGTTTAATCAGAAGTGAAGGAAAAGGGTCTCAAAACTTAAGAAGCCATGCTCAGGTGCATCAGGCACCATTGTGGTACTTACAAAACAGACAACTTGGTCAGAGGAATGAAGGCAGGGATTTTGAGGAACCATAAATACTGCTTCTTCTTTGAACACTAAAGAGAAAATAATTCTTTTTTTAAAATTATTTTTATTTAAGAAAGGAGACATTAACAAAACCATTGAATAAAAGGGGTACAGTTATGCACAATTCCCATAACCAGTTCTCCACATCCCACCCCATCCCTGATAGCCTTCCCATTCTCTATCTCTCTGGGAGTATGGATCCAGGGTCCTTGTGGGTTGCAGAGGGTGAAAGGTCTGGCTTCTGTAATTGCTTCCCCGCTGAACATGGGCATTGACTGGTTGATCCATACTCCCAGTCTGTCTCTCTCTTTCCGTAGTAGGGTGGGGCTCTGAGGAAGTGGAACTCCAGTACACATTGATGGGGTCGTCTGTCCAGGGAAGTCTGGTCAGCATCTCGCTGGCATCCGGAACCTGGTGGCTGAAAAAAGAGTTAACATACAAAGCCAAACAAATTGTTGAGTAATCATGGACCTAAAAATTGGAATAGTGCAGATGAAGTGTTGGGGGTATTCCCTGCATGCTCTTGTGTACTTCTGCTTTCAGGTATATATTTTCCCCCTAGTTTATGGGCACAGGTGAACCTATGCTCTATCTCAGGGGACCTGGACTATATCTAGTGTTTGGGGACTTTATTGGGGAGTGGAACACCTGGAATGGAATTAGAGAATACTATGAAAGGAAAGGTCTCACCCGAGTGATGAAGCTGAAGGACTGACATTCCACACCTGAAGTCTCTGGTCACAGTCTGAAGTGAAGCATGCTGGAGTGGCACTCGTTGTGTTGATTAGGTTGTGATCCGTGGATGCAATATTATTTTATTTGAATTGAGAGCAGCATGCAGAAAAGTGGGCCCCACCCTAAGGTTCTAGGACTGGGGGAATATAGGCTCTATAGTGGAAATTTGAGGTTCCTGTTGTTTAGGGTTTAAGAAGACAATGGATAGTTACTGTTATCATCACATTGTTTGGTGATAGGGTTAACTTTGGAAAGTCCCTTTGATCGGGTTTGGGGTATAGTACCCAGCATCTTGTATATAGCTGTGCTCTCAGTTGCTTCTGTTCTCCCTGGTCTAGGCTTTTGGGAGAGAACATATCAAAGACAGCCTATGTATTAAGAAGACTCAGTCTGTTTTAAGAAGTTCTAGACATATTATCATCAGTTTTTCGCCACTTATATTAATTAAACAGTGGTTTATATAATGTTTACACTTTAATAGGATTGTACATAAACCCCACTCCCACCACCAAAAGACTGTGTCCCATTCCCACCACCCGCCCCCGCCCCCCACCCTCCACCATGCCGGGAAACTCAATGGCCACCCTCCCCTTCACCACAGTGTTTGTACATTGGTGCCTTGCTCTCAATTTAATCAGATCCTGCTTTTAGTTTCCCTTTGTGTTCTTCTTTCTCAACTTCTGTTGATGAGTGGGGACATCCCATACTCATCTTTATCTTTCTGACTTAGCTGACTTAACATAATTCCTTCTATCTCTGTCCAAGATGTGTCAGATAAGGTGAGCTCATTGTTCTTAATAGCTGCATAGTATTCCATTGTGTATATGTACCACAGCTTTCCCAGCCATTCATCTGCTGTTGGGCACCTGGGTTCCTTCCAGGTTTTAGCTATTATGAATTTTGCTGCTATGAATATAGATGTACACACATCTTTTTGGTTGGGGATTATGGAATCCTTGGGGTATATCCCCAGGAGAAGAATTACTGGGTCAAATGGAAGGTCTATGTCTACTGTCCAGAGAGGCTGGACCAATTTCCATTCCCACCAGCAGTGTAGAAAGGTTCCTCTGTCCCCACAGCCTCTCCAACATTTGTTACTGCTGTCCTTTTTGACATATGCCATTCTCACAGGAGTGAGGTGGTATCGCAATGTTGTCTTTATCTGCATCTCTCTGACAATCAGCTACCTGGAACAGTTTTTCATATGTTTGTTAGCATTTTGGATCTCCTCTGAAGTGAATGTTTTGTTCATATCCTCTGCCCATTTTTGGATGGGGTCATTTGCTTTTTTGGTGTAAGTTTGATGGGTTCTCTGTATATTTTGGTGATTAGTCTCTTGTCTGATGTTTGGCATGCGAAGATTTTCTCCCATTCTGTGAGGGGTCTCTTTGTTTGTGTGGTAGTTTTTTTGCCTGTGCAGAAGCTTTTCAATTTGATGTAGTCCCATTGGTTTGTTTCTGCTTTAGTCTTCCTTGCAATTGGGTTTGTTTCATCAAAGATGTCCTTGAGGTTTAGGCGGGAAAGTGTTTCACCAATGTTTTCCTCTAAATATTTGATTGTTTCTGGTCTGACATCCAGGTCTTTGATCCATTTGGAGTTGATTTTTGTTTCTGATGATATAAGGTGGTTCAATTTCATTCTTCTTCATGTTATAACCCAGTTTTCCCAGCACCATTTATTGGAGAGCCTCCTTCTTCCATTTAATACTTTGCACCCCCTTATCAAAGATTAGAAGTCCATAGATGTGGGGGGGGTTAGATATGGACTTTCAATTCTGTTTCACTGGTCTGTGTGCCTATTTTTGTTTCAGTACCAGGCTGTTTTGATGATGATGGCTTTATAATATAGTTTGAGATATGGGAGTGTGATGCCTAAATTCTGTTTCTTTTCCTCAAGATGGTTTTGGCAATTCTAGGTGTTTTCTGGTTCCAGATAAATGAATGTAGTTTTTGTTCTATTTTCTTAAAGAAGCTTGGTGGAACTTTGATGGGTATTGTATTAAATTTGTTTATGGCTCTGGGGAGAATATTCATTTTGATGATATTTATTCTTCCAGTCCATGAGCATGGGCTATCTTTCCATTTCTTGGTATCAGTTTCTATTTCCTTGAAGAGTGACTCATAGTTTTCAGTATACAAGTCTTTCACTTCTTTGGTCAACTTTATTCCTAGGTATTTTATTGATTTTGTTGCAACAGTGAACAGGAGTGATTTCTGGATGTCTTCTTCTTCAGTTTTAGTGTTTGCATAGAGAAATGCCACTGATTTTTCTACATTGATTTTGTAGCCTGATAACTTGCTATATTGCCTAATAACTTCCAGTAGTTTTCTGCTGGATTCTTTAGGTTTTTCTATGTATACTATCATGTCATCTGCAAATAGTGAGAGCTTGACTTCTTCCCTTCCATTCTGTATTCCTTTGATTTCTTTCTCTTGCTTGATTGCTATGGCAAGAACTTCCAATATCCCTGTCTAGTCCCTGATCTGAGGGGAAATGCTTTCAAATTCTGTCCATTGAGTATGATATTGGCTGTTTGTTTACTATATATGGATTCCACTATCTTTAGTAATTTCCATGTATTCCCATTTTTGTACAGTTTTGAGCATGAATGGTTGTTGGATTTTGTCAAAGGCTTTCTCTGCATCTATTCACATAATCATGTGGTTTTTGGCTTTGCTTTTATTGATGTGGTGAATGACATTGATTGACTTATGGATGCTGAACCAGCCTTGCATTCCTGGGATGAATCCCACTTGGTCGTGAAGAACAATCTTTTTGATATGCTATTGTATCTGGTTGGCCAAGATCTTGTTTAATATTTTGGCATCTATGTTCATCAGAGATATTGGTCTGTAGTTTTCCTTTTTTGTTGTGTCTCTATCTGCTTTCGGTATCAGAGTGATGTTGGCTACATAGAAAGTGGAAGGGAGTGTCCCTGTTTCTTCGATCTTATGGAAAAGGTTTAGGAGTATGGGTATTAACTCTTTCCTAAAGCTTTTGTAGAATTCATTTGTGAAGCCATCTGGTCCAGGACTTTTGTTGTTGGGGAGATTCTTAATAACAGTTTTGATTTATTTGTCTGTGATTGGTGCATTTAGTTTTTTTAGTTCTTCTTGGTTCAGTTTTGGAAGGGCAAATGCTTCTAGGAATTCTTCCATTTCTTCCAGATTTTCTAGCTTCATGGTATATGGTTCTTCATAGAAGTCTTGCGTGATTTTCTAGATTTCTGTGGTGTCAGTTGTGATATCTCCTCTATCATTTACAATTCTATGAATTTGAGTCCTCTCCCTTTTTTGTTTAGTGAGGCTGGCTAGGGGTTAGTCAATCTTGTTTAATTTTTCAAGGAACCAACATTTGGCTTCATTGATGTTCTGTATGGTTCTATTATTTTCGATGTTATTTATTTCTGCTTTAATTTTAGTGATTTCTGTCCTTCTGGTTGCTTTAGGGTTCCTTTGTTCCTCTTCCTCTAAGTCCTTAAGGTGTGCAGTAATGTTGTTTATTTGGGTTTTTTCTTGTCATTTAATATGTGATTGTATGGCTATGAGTTTCTCTCTCAGTACTGCTTTAGCTGTGTCCCAAATATTTTGATAGGTTGGTTCTTCATTTTCATTTGTTTCCAGGAACATTTGTATTTCCTGCTGAGTGTCTCTCTGACCCAGTGGTTCTTAAGGAGTATGTTTTTTAGTTTCCACATTCTGTGACTTTTAATAATTTTCTGTTTGTTGTTAAATGTTAGTTTTACTCCACTGTGGTCTGAGAAGATACTTGGGATGATTTAAATGCTCTTGAATTTATTGATGCTGTCTTTGTGGCCTAACATGTGGTCTATTCTTGAGTATGTGTTGTGTGGATTTGAAAAGAATGTGTATTCCAATTTTTTTGTGGTGAAGAGCTCTGAAAATGTCCAAGAGGTCTAGTCTGTCCATCTCTTCATTGAATTCTTTTTTTTCTTTGTTGATTCTGTGTTTTGTTGTTCTTTCTAAGTGTGAGAGCGGGGTGTTAAAGTGTCCCACTATTATTGTATTACAATTGATGTATTTTTGAAGTTCTTTGAGAAGGTGCTTGACATATTTAGATGGTCCCTCATTGGGTGCTTATGTTAATAATTGCTATATCTTCTTGGCTGATTGATCCTTTAATCACTATGTAATGACCTTGTCTATATTTATTACTTTATTGAATTTAAAGTCTATTGTGTCAGAGATGAGAATGACTGTTCCTGACTTTTTTGTGGTCCATTAGCCTGTAGGATAGTTTTCCATCCTTTCATTTTAAGTCTGTGTTTATCTTTTTGGATCAAGTGGGATTTTTTCAAACAGCGTATGGTTGGGTTATATTTTCTGATGCAGCCTCCCACTCTGTGCCTTTTGATGGGTGAGTTTAAGCCATTGACATTTACTGATATTATGTATTTAATGTGTTGTAGTGCCATTGTTCAACAAATTTTTGTTTGATATGTTGCAAGTATTATAGTGATTTTCTTTTAGAACCTCTTTCAGGGCCGGTTTGGTGATAGTTGCTTCCTTTAACTGTTGTTTGTCTGAGAAGTTTTTGATGACTCCATCTAGTTTGAATGAAAGTCTAGCGGGATATATTATCCTTGGGTGAAACCCTTTTTCATTCAGGGCTCGATAGATATCTTGCCATTCTCTTCTGGCCTATAGAGTTTGGGTAGAGAAGTCTGCTGATAGTCTTATAGGTTTTCATCTGTATGTGATTTTTTTTTTTGTTTTTATCTTGCAGCCTTTAGGATCCTTTCTTTACCCTAACTTCTTTTCATTGTGACTATGATGTGTCTTGGTTTCTTCAGGTCTGGGTTGATTCTTTTTGGGACTCTCTGAGCCTCTTGGATCTTAATGTGCTTTCTGTTGTTCAGGTCTGCGAAGTTTTCTTCTATAATTTCCTCTAGAATGCTTGCTTCTCCTTCCTCTCTTTCTTCCTCTGGCAAGCCAATTATACAAATGTTTCTTCTTTTGAGATCATCCCATATGTCTCTGTTGTTGTTTTTAGTGTCCCTCAATCTCTTTTCGAGCTCTTTTACCTCTTTCTTAGTTTTCTCTAGCTCATACTCTGGCTAATTCTGTTTTCTTCTTCTGCTAGTCTGCTTTCCCTTCCCTCATCTGCTTTCTTCATTACAGCTATTTCAGCTTTCAGTTCTCTAATTGCGTCAAGGTAGTTAGTATTTTTCTTGAGGGTCTCATCTGTTGTTTCCCTAATACTGCTATTCCTTTCCTCCAAAGTGTTTTCATTTTTGTGATTAATAAATTTATTATTGCTTGCATGCTTTTCTTATTTATGATTAATTCTGGCTGATTTTTAGTTTATTCTAGGCTCTTTTCTTCATTCATTGTATTAGCAGTTTTATTTGCTCTTGATCTACCCATATTTAATGTTTTTTTTTATTTTTGTGTTTTGTTGTTCCTCAGTTGCTTTGTTTTATGTACAAGCCACACTATACTAAATACCTTTATGACAAATGCAATCACCACCCTCAGAAATTACAATAGTATCTAAAGCAATGACTGAAGCAGTTTAACCAATACCAGTTAGTACCACAATGTCTCCAGTTCAAGAAAAAATATCAACCTAATCTAAATGAAAAATAAAGAGAAAGGAAAAAAAGGATAGCAGGAATAGACAATTATGCAAATATACTGTCCATTGTAGATTTTAGGGGTAGCAAGAGGGGAAGGGGAAGTAGAGCAGAGACACACACAAAAAGAGTCCGCTCCTAGTCAGACTTCTTCCCTGAAATAGTTCACAGATAAGTATCAGTGAATTCAGATACGCGGATATCTTCGCCTACCCTGTCCAACGCTTGACGTCTCATCACCCAATCTGGTCCCCTATGCCTACACTGAACTTCTCTGTTCCAGTCTCTTGGAAACAGAGTTGGCAGTCAGCTGAGGTAAAGAACAAACACCTCATCACAGACCCCTGCAAGCATCAACCCGGCTTTGACCTAGCACGTTATGATTGGGCCCTCCTCAATCGCTATGGAACAGGCCATGGCCGGTGCGCCTCTATGTTCCATCGCTGGGGAGCCAGAGATGACCCGAACTGCCCCTGCGGCTACAGACAGACTATGACCCACATAGTAAACGACTGACACCTCTCCAGATTCAAAGGAGGTCTCGAAACTTTACATCAGGCTCAACCTGATGCTGTTACTGGCTACGGAAGAAGGGCAAACGCTAGAAGAAGAAAGTGAATTCAGAAGGCAGAGGGAGGTGGAAGGGAGAAAGGAAGACAGGGGTAAAAATAGAGAAAAGAAAAAAGAAGGAAACAGGGAAAAAAAGCAGTGAAAGGAGAGTTGTATATATGTTTTTTTTTTAATTGGCTTGGAGGTGGGAGAAGGGCGATAGTGTATAGAGGAGGTATGAAAAGTGAGACAAATTTCTCTCAGAGTGTGTGATAATTCTTGTCTAGCAATGCAAAGTATACTAAGAGTTAATTTTGGTCACCTGAGGGGGGAAGGGATATGCGTGTATATATAATAGTATTTGTAAAATAGAACAGAGTAATAAGCCCAAGCAGTGGGTCTATAGCTTGGACAGCTCCCTGTTAGCCTATGTACATTTAGTCTAGACAACTGATTGAGAAAGAAAATACAATACAAAACAAAAGTGAAAAAAAGGGAAAAAAAACTTTCAAGCAGGCTGGGTGAGGCTTGCTTGATTAGCTAATTGTCACTTGAATGGGTCTAAGTTCCTTACTCAGAGGAACAACAGAAATAGCCTAGAAATTTGTAAGCAGTGTTTAATGGCACCCTGGTGGGCCAGGAATCTTGGTAAAGAAAGGAGCTCCATGGGGAGCCTGCTAGCAGTAGCTCCCTACCCCCTGGAGTCTGGTTATGGGGAGAGGGGGGCTGAGAGAAATAATCAAGAAATTTCCTTTCTTTTTGCTCTAATTTTTAACCCAAATTGAATTATAATCACCTCCATGGTCTACCTTTAGGATGCCTCCTTGCTTGTCCCGCTGAAGGCCAGGATTTCAAGGCTTTCTAGCAGTTGATGTCAGAGCCCATGGGTGCTGCTACATTCCAGTCACCATCTTGGCTCCACCCTGGAGAAAGGAATTCTAAAAGCATCCCTATCCCCCAGGCTATACTGACATCAAGAACATTAAACTGGCCTGGTGACACAGAGTATGATCATCTTTGCTCCACCAAGATATATAAACAGGGAAATCAAACACCTAACATCTTAGCCACAGGGCTGCCTTCTGACACAACAGAGAAAGCCAAATTAAATTCAGAAACAGAGAAATACACAGACAGCAATGACAGAAATTCTAATGATAAGACAGACACAGATCTAGAAAAATGACAGAGGTGGATTTCAGAATCCTCATCATAAAATCAATACAAGAAAATAAACTTAAAATTCAAAAACTCATTGACCATTTTATCAAAGGATTGGTAAAGAGGGAAAAATAACTTCAGACCAAACTGAAGGGCTTAAAGGGCTTTGACTGTAGTTCATGTTGTGGTAAGAGGCCTCGGAAGTAAACATAATTAGTTAGAGAATCAAATATCAATACTAGAAGACATAAAACCACACTTTGTGAATTTAAAATTCTTGGAAAGGAAAAGGAAAAGCAAAGCACTTCACTTTGAAATAGTGGTCTCCATCAGAAAGAATATGTCAGAGATATTCAGATCCATGAGGAAAAAGAGCAGAATAGAGGATTAGAGAACATATTTTAAGAAATTCTAGCAGAATATTTTTCCATAACTGAACAATATTCAGAATATAGGAATCCAGGAAGGTGACTGCACACCTAAATTCTTGAATCCAAAATTACACACACCAAGACAGTGTCCAAAACCTGTGACAACAAACACATACTGCATTCTACTAAGGAAAAGAAAGAAGTCATACAAAGTCAGAACCATCATATTTCTCATCACTAGAAGCAAGGAGGGAACAGAATAGCATATTCAAAATAATAAAAGATAAAAATTGACAGCAACAAATACTGTATCCTGCTAAACTAGTCTTTGAATATGATAAAGATCCTTGCAAATGTTAAGAAGCTAAAAGAATTTACCAATGCTAACCCTGCCTTACATGAATTCTGAGAAGAGTCTCACATGAAAAGAAAAAGTAAAATAATTCCAACTTTAATGACATGATCAGTATGATAATAGAACCAGGAACACAACAACAGGGAAAACCAGACACAGGAGAGAGAAAAATAGTCAGAATGACACAATCCAATGTTACTGAACCAAGACCAAAATAAAAAAGACAATTGTAAACATTGTAGACACAATATTCCTGATAACAAAACAAAATATAGCACAAAAACAAAGAGGAAACATGCATACAGTAAGCAAGATCATTACAGAAAATCATCCACATAAAGTAATAAACAGAAATAAACAGGAAAAATGTCAACAAGAACAAAAAATAGCCTTAAAACAAAAACTAGAATACCTATAGGCAAACCACATTTATCAAGAATCATCCTATATGTGAATGACTTAAATTCACCAGTCAAAAGATTCTGAGATAGAGAAGTTGAGTTAAGATATAACCTTGAGGACAGCATTTGACCAGTTCTCCACAGGAAAAAAAAAATTTTTAAACCTCGTAATTCCAAGTGAGTTCAGGATTTTCAGGCTAGAAGAAATAAAAACCACAGAGGAAGGAACTTTGAGTAACCACAGTGGAATACTATGATTTATAGTCTTATAAATCTGTGGCATTCATTTATGCAAACACAAAGTCAGAAGAAGAACATATACAAAAATCGCCTCACTTACTAGCACAGCTAAATCAATAAAACATCTAGAATTAAATCCAACTAAAAAGGTGAAATAATTGTATGTTTAAAAGTATGAGTCACTATTCAAGGAATTAGAAAATTATACAAAGAAGTGGAAAGATATCCCATGAGTAGTGATTGAAAGAATTAACATCATTGACATGAATATTCTCCCAAGAGCCATATACAAGATTAAAGCAATACCCATTAAGGTCTCACCAATATTCTTTAAGAGAACAGAACAAGGGAGTTGAGTTATAGCACAGCGGGTTAAGCGCAGGTGGCGCAAAGTGCAAGGAGTTCGAGCCCTGGCTCTCCACCTACAGGGGAGTAGCTTCACAAGCAGTGAAGCAGGTTGTACAGCAGGTGTCTATCTTTCTCTCCCCCCTCTGTCTTTACCCTCCTCTCTCCATTTCTCTCTGTCCTAACAGTGATGACAACAATAATAACTACAACAATAAAACAACAAGGACAACAAAGGAGAATAAATAAATAAAATAACTATTTTTAAAAAAAAGAACAAAAATTGTGATAATTTATCTGGAAGCAGAAAAATACCTAGAGTCCCCAAGACAATCTTGAGAAAAAGAAATAGAAATGGAGGCACCACACTCCCAGATCTCAAAATATATTATAAGGACATTGCAATTAAAACTGCCTAGTATACTGGAACAAAAAAAACAAGAATAGCCTAACAAAGAACCTGGAGTTCATATCAACCAAGAAACCCCCCCACAGAAAATAAATAAGATCAAGCAATTATAATAATCAAATATAAAACATAAATCCATTGGCAGGTCCCTTATTCTTTATCCCTCTGAGAGTATGGAACAAAGATATTTATGGGGTGCAGAAGGTGGGAGACCTGGCTTAAGTAATTTGTTCTCCACTGGACATATGAAGAACCCGTACCCCAGCAAATTTCTTTCTTTTTTTTAGGTTACAAGAAACAAGTTTATAGTTCTGATATTTTATTAAGTTTTTATATTGATCATGCCATGAATTCATAGGGAATGGGTTCCAGCAGCTCTGGTGCTTCTCTGCGTGGAGCAAGCTGGCACTTCAGTTGAACCCAAGTCCCCTTCTCTTTGGCTTCCTTTTTTTTCTGATCATTTTCCTTCACAAGTTTCAAGAAGCTTTCTCTGCTCTTAGAGTGCTTAATATGCTCAATACGAACATTAATTCTCTTGGCAAGAATCTTGTCCTTTACTTGTTTGTTTACAGCAATACCAACAGCATGTTGGGTAACATTGTAGACTCTTCCAGTTTTTCCATGGTAACATTTGTGGGACATTCCTTTTTGAACAGTTCCCATTCCCTTTATATCTACAATATCACCTTTCTTATAGATCCACATATATGTGGTCCATGTTTTCTTTTTTTTTTAATAATTTATTTCTTTATTGGGGAATTAATGTTTTACATTCAACAGTAAATACAATAGTTTGTACATGCATAACATTCCCCGGATTCCCATTTAACAATACAACCCCCACTATGTCATTCATCATCTTTCATGGACCTGTATTCTCCCCACCCACCCACCCACCCCAGAGTCTTTTACTTTGGTGTAATACTCCAATTCCATTTCAGGTTCAACTTATGTTCAACTCCATGTTTTCTAAAAGACCTAGAGAATATATAGCAGGTTCCTCTCCTCTTTCCCTTTGTGTTAGACATTTTGGCGATTTACTGGAAGATGGCTGCTTCCAGCATATTTATATCTTATCTTATTGGAGTAGGGCTCTGGAAAGGTTGGGATCCAGGACACATTGAGGACTACATCTGCCCAGGGAGGTCAGGTTGGTGTCATGAAATTTTGAATTTCTGTAGTATCTGTTGTGATATCTCCCCTATCATAAATAATTCTATTTATTTGAATTTTATACCGTGTGTGTATGTGTGTGTGTGTGTGTGTGAGAGAGAGAGAGAGAGAGAGGCTAAGGATTTGTCATTTTTGTTTACTTTTTCAAAGAACCAACATTTAGCTTCTTTGATCTTTTATCACACAATCTTGTCAATCATTATTAAATCACTAATAAAAATATGAAAAAAGAAATCATCACACAAAGACAGAGACTCCTCAGAGAATGGGAGATATTTACATGTCATACCTCAGACAAGACTTTACTAACCAAAATATGTAAAGATCTCACCAAACTCAGAAACAAAAAAGAAAATGACCTCAAAAAATGTGGGGAGAGTATATGAATTCAATATTCAGTACAGAAGAGATACAGAAGACCAACAGATATAAGAAAAAGTTGATGCAAGTAACTGAATTTCAGAGAACTGCAAATAAAGACAACAATGAGATACTACCTCACCTCTGTGAAAATGTCATAAATCAGAAATAACAGTAACAACAAATGCTGAGAGGTTGTAGGGACATAGGAACCCTACTGCTATACTGGTGCTAATGTAAATTGGACCTACTACTGTGGAGATCAGTCTAGTTTATCCTCACGAAGCAAGAAATGGACCTTTCTTGTAAGCAAATAATTCCTCTCTTGGAATTATTAGAAAGGAGCCAAACACACCCATTCAAATGATATGTGTATACCTATGTTCATAGCAACACAGTTTGTAATAGCCAAAACCTTGAAACAACCCAGATGTACAAGAACAGATGAAAGGATGAGAAATGTGTAGTATATATTCACAATAGAATATTACACAGCTATTAAGAATAATGAATCTGCCTTCTTTGACTCAATGGAGCTAGAAGGAATTGTGTTAAGTGAGATAAATCAAAAAGACAAAGACGAGTATAAGATGATCCCACTCATAAACAGAAGTTAAGAAAGATGAACAGAAAGGGAAACAAAACAGAATTTGGGTTTGGAGTACAATACCAAAAAAAAAAAAAACTGTGGGGAGGAGATTAGATTGTCAATTACATTGTAGGGGTGGTAGAGGTAGAGATCTTTAGTGGCAGGAATAGTGTTATTATATAGTTCTGTTAAGTTATAGTATTATAAATGAATAATTAATAGGAGAGGATAAAATTACATTGAGTGTCTCAAGCTTTCTTACACATTGACTTCAGTCTTGAGTTTATATTTATTAAATCTAAGCTCTTAAGCTTTCAAATTAGTAAACTGAATTTTAACACTGGGTTTAAATTGTTAACGTATATGTAATAATAACTCTGCTTTTTGAAATATTAATCACATATAATCTTAGACCAGTGAGACGAGAAGTAACTGCTTTTGTCAGCATATAATAGGCTTTTTTTTCCTCCAGGGTTATTGCTGGGGCTCAGTACTTGAACCCCACTGCCCCTGGAGGCCATTTTTCCAATTTTGTTGCCTTTGTTGTTGTTATTGTTGCCATTGCTGTTCTTGCTGAATAAGACAGAAAGAAATTGAGAGAGGATGGGAAGACAGAGAGGGGGAGAGAAAGACAGACACATGCAGACCTGCTTCAATACTTGTGAAGCGATCCTCTGCAGGTGGGGATCCAGGAGTTCGAACTAGGATCCTCATACTGGTCCTTATGCTTCATGCTGTATAAACTTAACCCACTATGCCACCACCTGGTTCCATAATATATAGTTAATTTTAGATAACATTAAATTACATAAAGCATGGTATGGTCTTGAATGGTACAGTAAATTCTAACTATGGTATTTTCAAAGTAAAGCAAATCCCCCAAATAACTTGGTTATAATAATAATTATCTATTGTTTCATAAAATCTAAGACAGCAGGGAACTGTACTCACTCTCTATAAAACCTATATATCTCCCAGACCTGGAACTGCTGGGTCTTTTATGTTTCCTTCATGCTTCTCTAGGTCCATAACATTCGATAGTGCATCAGCTGATCTCAAAGAAATCAGTGCTGTCAGTGGCACCTCCACACGTTTCACTTCAGATTGTGTCTATAGACACCAGGCCTGGGATGTCAACCCTCCAGCTCCTTTTCTCTGGTGAGACCTTTCCTAGTACATAGGAATATTTAGTTTCATTGTGATTCATATGCCTTCCAACAAAACTACAGGACCAAGATATAGATCAAACCCCATCAGATAGGGCACTTAGGCACATGTATCCATAAATTAAGGGGAAATATGTACCTTAAATTAAAAGTGTGCAATAGTTTGAAGTGAGTCAATAAGTGCAACAAGCAAATAGAAAGGCAAAAAAGGCACTTTTTTTTTTTTTGGCTTCTAGGCTTATCACTGGGACTTGGTGCCTGTGAAGCAACCACTATTCAGGTGGGGAGATGGGGGCTTGAATCGAGATACTTTCATGGGTCCTTAAGCTTTGTATTATGTGTGCTTAACTCAGTGATCCATGGCCCAACACAACCATAAATAACTTAATAAACTGTATTCTATTTAAGCCTAGATATCCTCCTCTCCTACTTCCTATTTAATTCCCCCCCCAATATAAGTCTAATCCTGTCAGATAATGTCTATAAAAGCTGGATAAGGGCAAGAGACATTTTAAGGAACATTTTAATGATGTTCCTTTTGGTCACTACCAGACGAACCCATTATCTGGTGCCCTAGTAAGGGAATCCTGGGATTTCTACATAGCTATGATAACTTTAGACTTTTAACAGATACCTCTCTTGACCATCACATATCATCTCCAACAGGAATAACATAAATCTTCTTGTTAGCCTCAACAGGACCTTGCCTTCAATGTAGAATAGCAGTGGTAGAAATTGTCCCACTCTCCGAAGGGAGACTGGATTAATATTTCTGCAGCCTAGAATGTTCCTAGCTATTATCATAGAATGTGAGCTCAAACCAACAAGGATGGAGAGCTCCTGTGATGAATATGAACAGATATGGGATCGATGTTAGATTGATGGGATTTATAGTTAATGCATTTTTAAACTTTTCCCATATTTGGGAGCTATTCTCTGTCCTAATTCAGCTTTCTGATCCTGTTCCTAACACTGACACAATATCCCAGACAATATTTTTAGCCCACCAGTATGTTACCTATTGGGCCCTGGCAAAAATTAGTAAAGTCATGGGCCCATTGAAATATACTTAAAATAGATTTTTGTAGCTTCTTCCAACATGAAGCCCCCCCCCCAATTTCATCTGAAATACTCTTACCCTTAGGTTTCTGATTATTAAACAATTTTTTCTTTTTTGTATCTTAATGCTTTTCAACTACTAAGTTGCAGATACTATCACAACACCAACCTGTCTTCTTTGGGCTGATGACCTCACCAATATGCCCTGGAAATCCACCTCTCTAGAGCCCTATCCCACTAAGTAAAAATAGAAACAGAAGTATGGCATGAGAAGATCTTTTCCTGTTCTGTGAGGAGGTCTCTTTGTTTGGGTGATGGTTTCTTTTGCTTTGAAGAAGCTCTTAAATATGGTGTAGTCTGATTGATTTGTTTTTATTTTAGTCTTCCTTGCAATTGGGTTTGTATCATCAAAGATGTCCTTGAGGTTTAGGTGCGAAAGTGTTCCAACAGGGTGTTTCTCTTAACAATTTGATAGTTTTTGGTTCTTGATCCATTTGGAGTAGGCTTTTGTTTCTGGTAAGATAAGGTGGTTCAGTTTCATTCTTCTGCATGATTCAACCCAGTTTTCCCAGCACCATATATTGAAAAGAGCCTTCTTTCTCCATTTAATACTTTGGGTCCCCTTATCAAAGATTAGATGTCCATAGACTTGGGGTTTAGTTCTAGACTTTCAATTCTGTATCACTGGTCTGTGTGCCTATTTTGGTTCAAGTACCAGGCTATTTTGATGACTATAGCCTTATAATACAGTTTGAGATCTAGGAGTATGATGTCTCCATTTCTGTTTCTTTACCTCAATATTATTTTGGGGATTCTAGGTGTTTTATGGTTCCAGATAAATGACTGTGCTTTTTGTTCTATTCTCTTAAAGAAACTTGGTAGAACTTTGATGATAATCATATTAAATTTGTATATGGATCAGGGTAGAATATTCATTTTTATGATATTAATTCTTCTAATACATTAGGACAGAATGTCTTTCCATTTCTTGGAATCATTTTCTATTTCTTTGAATAGTGATTTTCTATTTCTTTGAATAGTGATTTTCTATTTCTTTGAATAGTGATTATTCTTTGAATAGTGATTGAATAGTGATTTTCTATTTTTTTGAATAGTTTTCAGCCAGACTTCCCTGGATTGAAGACACCACCAATGTGTCCTGGAGCTCAGCTTCCCCAGAGACCCATCCTACTAGGGAAAGAGAGAGGCAGACTGGGAGTATGGACCGACCAGTCAACGCCCATGTTCAGCGAGGAAGCAATTACAGAAGCCAGACCTTCTACCTTCTGCAACCCTCAATGACCCTGGGTCCATGCTCCCAGAGGGATAGAGAATGGGAAAGCTATCGGGGGAGGGGGTGGGATATGGAGATTGGGTGGTGGGAATTGTGTGGAGTTGTACCCCTCCTACCCTATGGTTTTGTTAATTAATCCTTTCTTAAATAAAAAAAATAAATAAATAAATAAATAAAAGGGAAAAAACAAACAAACAAACAAAAAAAAAAACAAGTCTTTCACTTTGGTCAGGTTTATTCCTAGATATTTTATTTATTTTGTTGTGACTATGAATGGGAGTGATTTCTGGATATCTTCTTCTTCAGATTTAGTGTTTGCATAAATAAACACCACTGATTTTTGTACATTTATTTTGTAGCCTGACAACTTGCTACATTGCCTAATAACTTCCAGCGAGTTTCTGATGGAGTCTTTAGGTTTGTCTACATGTAATATCATATAATCTGCAAATAGTGAGAGCTTGACCTCTTCCTTTCCGATCTGTATTCTTTGATTCCTTTCTTTTGCCTAATTGCAATGGCAAGAACTTCCAATACTGTGTTGAAGAGTAAATGATGATAATGGAAAGACTTGTCTAATCCCTGATCTGTATAGATGCCACTATCTTGAGGAATTTCCCTTTTATTCCCATTTTTGTATTGTTTTAAGCATGAATGGGTATTGTATTTTGTCAAAAACTTTCTCTCCATCTACCGAGATAATTATGTGGTGTTTGGTTTTACTTTTATTGATGTGGGGAATGACATTGATTGACTTACCTATGTTGAATCAGCCTTGCGTTCCTGGGATAAATACCACTTGGTTGTGATTAACAATCTTTTTGATATACTGTTGTATCCAGTTGGCCAGGTTTTTGTTTAATATTTTGGCATCTATGTTCATCAGAGATATTGGTCTGTAGCTTTCCTTTTTTATTGTTCTTTTTCTGCTTTTGGTATCAGGGTGCTGTTGGCTTCATAGAAAGTGGAAGACAGTGTTCCTGTCTCTTATATATTTAGAAAGAGCTTTAGAAGTATAGATATTAAGTGCTTCTTGAAGGCTTTGTAGAATTTGTTTGTAAAGACATCTGGTCCAGGACATTTGTTGTTGGGAAGATTCTTAAAAACTCTTTGGATTTATTTGTCTGTGATTGATCCATTTAGGTTTTTGTAGTTCTTCTTGGTTCAGTTTAGGAAGGGTATATGTTCTAGGAATTCTTCCATTTCTTCCAGATGCTCTAGCTTGATGGTGCATAGTTCTTCGTAAAAGATCCACATGATTTTCTGGATTTCTGTGGCTTCAGTTTTGATATCTCCTTTATCGTTTACTATTCCATTTTTTAGTCTCCTTTTTTTCTTACTTTTAAAAAATTTTTAAAAACAAAAACCATAGGATAAGAGGGGTACAACTCCACACAATTCACATGATGAGAACTCTGTAGACCATACCCATTCTGGATAGCTTCCCTATTATTTATCCCTATGGGAGTATGGACCCAGGATCATTACAGTGTACAGAAGGTAGAAGGTATGACTTCGGTAATTGCTTCCCTGCAGAACATGGGTGTTGACAGATTGATCCATACTCCCAGCCTGTCTCTCTATTTCCCTATTGTGGCAAGGCTCTGGGGAAATGGTGCTCCAGGACACATTCATAGGGTCGTCTTCCAGGGAAGTCTGGTTGACATCATGTCATCTGGAATCTGGTGGCTAAAAGTAGAGTTAACATATAAAGCTAAACAAATTGTTGACTAATCATGAACCTAAAGGATGAAATAGTTCAGATGAATAATTGAGGGGTCTCTATTTTGTAGATAGTCAGTAGGCCTATTTTAGTTATATTCCAAAGGGCCCATGTCTATACTAGCTTTTTTTTTTCCTGAGCCTGACATCTGACATGCAGGTGGATCCAAGTTATTGTCAGAGGAGATGATGTCATGGCTGGAAAAGGGACCATAATACTAGATCAGTGAAGAGAGTGGCTCCCAAATATGGCAAAAGTGTATAAATATTGTTAATTCTAAACCCCATCAATTTGATCTGATCTGTGGTCCATAATCAGCTTAGTAGCCTATGTGACCTCTGCATCCCTGTAGATCTGAGCTCACATTCTGTGGTCTTGAGTATTAACATTCCAAGCTGCCCAATTTCAGGAGCCATATTCCTCAGGTGGAAGATAGAGTATGCATATGTTGTCCAGCCTCCCTTCGGAGGATGAAACATTCTCTACAGTTGTTGATCAACATTGAGAGCAAGGTCCTATGTGGTCCCACAGAGGGGTCTATTGTGTTGTTAATGATAGAGATGACCAATAACAATGTAGAGAGGAATTTTTTCAAAGTCTAGGCCCATCATGTCTGTCTGGGTATCTCAGGAATCCCTGACTAGGGTCCCAGCTGATGGGGTGGTCTGAGAGTGACTAAAGAGTCATCCTTAAATATGCCAGTCTATTGCCCTTATTCATCTTTTGCAGTCCTTACTCAATAAAGTTAGCTTTGGAGTGAGTGGCAGAAGTATAATAGGAAGTAGGTAAGAAGGGTATCTAAGGCTACATAGACACCGTTTCATTATGAACATTATGATGTCTTTTTAGGTCTTTCTACTTGCTTGCTGCATATACTGACTCACTGCAGACTATCGTGCACTTTTGTCTTCAGATATATATTTTGCCCTAATTTATGGATATATGCTAAGATATGTCCTATCTTATTGGATCTGGTCTATATGTAGGTTTTGGGACTTTGTTAGGAAATGAACCAACTGAAATGGAATTAGAGAATCCTATGAAAGGAAAGGTCTCACCTGAGTAATGAGGGTGAAAGGTTGACATTCCCTGCCACATCAGTCTCTGGACATAGTCTGTTATGAACATGCTCAGGTGATAGTCATTGCATTGATGGGTTGGGATCAGAAGATGCAATATCATTTGGTATGAATTGAGAGAAGCATGCAGGAAAGTGAGCCCTACCTTAGAGGATCCAGGACTTGGGGAAATTAGGCTCTATAGAGGAAATGGGGGAGTCCTGATGTCTTACGGTTTAAGAAGAAAATAGTTATTGCTGTGATCAAATTATTTAGCACCTGGGTTAAATTTAAAAGTTATATTGTTGGGATTTGCTGTATCATACACAACCTCAGCATAATTTATGTCCTTTGACATTATTTATATATAATTACCTTTTTAATTTTTTTTATTTATAAAAACGGAAACTGACTAAACCATAGGATAAGAGGGGTACAACTCCACACAATTCCCACCACCAGAACTCTGTATCCTGTCACCTCCCCTGATAGCTGTCCTATTCTTTAACCCTCTGGGAGTATGGCCCCAAGTTCCTTGCGGGATGCAGAAGATTGAAGGAATGGCTTCTGTAATTGCTTCTCAGCTGAACATGGGAATTAAAGGGTTGATCTATACTCCCAGCCTGTCTCTCTCTTTCCCTAGTGGGGAAGGGCTCTGGAGAAGTGGCGCTTCAGGACACATTGATGGGGTTGTCTGTCCAGGGAAGTCTAGTTGGCATCATGCTAGCGTCTGGAACCTGGTGGTTGGAAAGAGAGTTATGATACAAAGCCGAACAAATTGTTGACCAATCATGGACCTAAAGGCTGGAGTAGTGCAGATGAAGAGTTGGGAGGGTCTATGTTTTGTAGATAGGTATTAGGCATATTTTAGTTATATTCCAAAGAGCCTGTGGCTATACTAGTTTTTGTTGTTGTTGTTGTTTGTTTTTTTGCTTGAACCTGAAATTGATATGCAGGTGGATCCTAATTGTTGTCTGGGAAGATTATGTCATGGATGGAAGAAGGACCAGAAAGCTGGATCAGGGAAGAGTTGCTCCCAAATATGGGAAAGGTGTATAAATATTGTTGATTGTAAACCCCATTGATTTGATGTGATCTGGGGTCCATATTAAGGTTAAGGACCTATGTAACCTCTGCATCCTTGCAGATCTGAGCTCACATTCTGTGGTCATATGTAGTTACATCCCAAGCTTCTCCAATATCAGGACCCATTTTCCTCAGGTGTAAAATAGAGCATATTGTCTAGCCTCCATTCATAGGATGGGACTTTCTCTACCATTGTAGATCCAAGTTGAAGGCAAGGTCCTACGGAGGCCCACAAAGGGGTCTATTGTGTTGTTCCTGATAGAAATGAAATGACTGTTAACAATGGAGAGAGGGACTTATTCAAGGTCTAGGCCCATCATGTCTGTTTGGGAATCTCAGGAATCCCCGAAAAGGGCCCCAGCTTATGTGGTAACCTGATAACCACTAAACAATCACCGTTAAAGTATGCCAGTCTCTTGCCCTTATTTATCTTTTTCAGTCCTTGTTTTGATGAGGCTAGCTTTGGAGTGAGAGAACTGTAATAGGAAGTAGGTGAGGAGGGTATCTAAGTCTAAGTAGACACTATTTCATTATGAACTTTATACTGACCCACTACAGACTATTGTTTATTTTTGCTTTCAAATATATATTATGAGTCTGTTTTGGGGTTTGTCAATATTGTTTAATATTTCAAAGAACCAACATTTGGTTTAATTGATCTTTTTTATGGTTCTCTTATTTTCAATTTTATTTCTGCTCTAATTTTGGTGATTTTAGTCCTTCTGGTTGCTTTATGCTGCCTTTGTTCCTTTTTTTCTAAGTCTTTAAGGTTTGAAGTAAGGTTGTTTACTTGAGCTTTTTCTTGTTCTCTAATTTGTGCTTGTATGGCTATAAGATTCCCTCTAACTACTGCTTTAGTTGTGTCCCAAATATTTTGATAGCTTTTGTCTTCATTTTCATTTTTTTTCCAGGACCATTTGAATTTCTTGCTTGAGTGCCTCTTTGATCCAGCAGTTATTAAGCAGCATGTTGTTGAGTTTCAAAATAGTGAGACTTTTAGTAATTTTCTGTTTTTTCTTGAATGTTAGCTTTACTAAACTGCACTCTGTGGAGATGCTCAGAATGATTTCAATGCTCTTGAATTGGTTGATACTGTCTTTGTGGCCTAATATGTGGTCTATCCTTGAGGATATGCTGTATAGATTTGAAAATAATGTGTATTCCATTTTTTTGGGCATGATGAACATCTTCAGTCCAAGAACAAAAACAAACAAAACCAAAAGAAAAAGAAGAAAAAGGAAGAAAAGACAAAGTAAGAATAGACAACTACACAAATTAACTGTCCACTATAAATTATGGAGATAGCAAGTGTAGAAAATAAAGGAGAAAAGAGAGACACACACAGAGTGAGATTGATACAGATAGACCACTCTGAGTCAGACATATTCCACATGATATTTCACAAAAGTGTGCCAGTGAATTCAGAAAGAATAAGAATAAGAAGAAAAAATAGCAGTGAAAAGAAAGAGATTTATTTTTTTTTATTAGTTAGGGGGAGTGAAAAAAAAGAGTGAAAGAAATATATATAGAGAAGCAAGTTCCTCCCACATTGGATCGTATACCCAGTCACCGATCAATGTAGAAAAGCAACAACAGTTAATTATGGTCAACCTGAAGAGGAGGGAGAAGGGACACGCCTATATAATAATAACAGTAAGAAAATAAAATAGAATAAAAAGCCTAACAGTCAGTCTGCAGCTTGGACTGCTCCACATTGGCTGCACACAGCCTAGTCCCCTCCCTAAACCAAGCTAAGACAAACAATTACAAGAAGTAAGTATCAAAAAAAAAAGAAAAAGAAAGAAAGAGAGAGAGAAAGAAAGAAAGAAAGAAGGAAATGAAAGAAAGAAAAGAAGAAAAGAAAAAAAAAAAAGAAAATCCAGAGGTAAATAGCTTGTCTTTCCCGGGCAGGGCTAAGGCCCTGATTGGTCAGGTATTCTGTCATTCAAATAGAGTTCCAGCCCCCTTCAAAAAGAGAAAAAAAAGTCTTTGGGAGAAACCCCTCTGAGCCAAGAATCTTGCTAAAGAAAATAGCTCCATCTGAAGCCTGCTAGGAGCTGCTGGCCAACTGGTGGGGGCTGGCTTGGAGTTGGAGCTTGAGTTCAGAAATAACCAAGGCAAAGATCCTGGTTTTTGTCCTTTATGGCCTCTGTTTGCCAGGCCACGAGTGGGTTATCGGACTCCTCTTTGGTGTCACCCTGACCATCCCTTAGTCTCTTTTCCACTGATGGTATAAATATCCTGCCATCTCTAAGAATCCCAGGTTGAAAGAAGCTTCTTCACAGCACTCACACCTAGTGTTGTTTCCAAGTTGCCATCTTGGCTCCACTCACTCTATTTTTAATTTTATAGGACAGAAAGAAATTGAGAAGGAAAACTGTGATAGGAAGAAAAAGAGACACTCAGATCTGCTTCACCATTCATGAAATGTCCTCCCTGTAAGTGGAGAGAGTAGACTTGAACCCAGGTCCTTGAGCACGGTAAGGTGCTTAGCAGGTTGTCACCCCCAAGCCTGTCATTAAATATTAGTGAGATTAAATCAGCTTTAAAGTAAATTGATATTTAACAACAAACAGAAAATTATTAAAAGTCACATAATTTGGAAACTAAACAACATACTCCTTAAGAACCACTGGGTCAGAGAGTCACTCAAGCAGGAAATTCAAATGTTCCTGGAAACAAATGAAAATGAAGGCACACCCTATCAAAATATTTGGGACACAGCTAAAGCAGTACTGAGAGGGAAACTTATAGCCATACAATCACATATTAAAACCAAGAAGAAGCTCAAATGAATGGCCTTACTGCACACATCAAGGACTTAGAGGAAGAGGAACAAAGGAACCCTAAAGCAACCAGAAGGACAGAAATCACTAAAGTTAGAGCAGAAAAAAAAACAACATCGAAAATAAAAGAACCATACAAAAGATAAATGAAGCCAATTGTTGGTTCTTTGAAAGATTAAACAAAATTGACAAATCCCTAGCCAGAATCACCAAACAAAATAGAGAGAAGACTCAAATTAATATAATTGTAAACAATGGAGGAGATATCACAACTGACACCACAGAAATCCAGAGAATCCTGCGAAACTTCTATAAAGAACTATACACTACCAAGCTAGAGAATCTGGAGGAATGGAACAATTCCTAGAAGCATATGCCCTTCCAAAACTGAACCAAGAAGAACTACAAAATCTAAATGCACCAATCACAGACAAAGAAATTGAAACTGTTATTAAGAATCTCCCCAACAACAAAATTCCTGGACCAGATGGATTCACAAAAGAATTCTACAAAACTTTCAGGAAACAGTTATTACCCATACTTCTTAAACTTTTCTATGAGATCAAAGAAACAGGAATACTCCCTTCCACCTTCGATGAAGCCAACATCACCCTGATACCAAAAGCTGATAGGGACAGAACAAAAAAGGGAAACTACAGACCAATATCACTGATGAACATAGATGCCAAAATATTAAATAAGATCTTGGCCGACCGGATACAGCAACATATCAAAAAGATTGTCCATCATGACCAAGTGGGATTCATCCCAGAAATGCAAGGCTGGTTCAACATCCATAAGTCAATCAATGTCATTCACCACATCAATAAAAGCAAAGCCAAAAACCACATTATTATCTCAATAGATGCAGAGAAAGCCTTTGACAAAATCCAAAACCCATTCATGCTCAAAACTCTACAAAAAATGGGAATAGATGGGAAATTCCACAAGATAGTGGAGTCTATATATAGCAAACCTACAGCCAACATCATACTCAATGGACAGAAGCTGAAAGCATTCCCCCTCAGATCGGGGACTAGATAGGACTATCCACTGTCACCATTACTCTTCAACATAGTATTGGAAGTTCTTGCCATAGCAATCAGGCAAGAGAAAGAAATCAAAGGAATACAGATGGGAAGGGAAGAAGTCAAGCTCTCACTATTTGCAAATGATATGATACTATACATAGAAAAACCTAAAGAATCCAGCAGAAAACTGCTGGAAGTTATTAGGCAATATAACAAGGTATCAGGCTACAAAATCAATGTACAAAAATCAGTGGCATTTCTTTATGCAAACACTAAATCTGAAGAAGAAGACATCCAGAAATCACTCCCATTTACTGTTTCAGCAAAATCAATCAAATACCTAGGAATAAAGTTGACCAAAGAAGTGAAAGACATGTATGCTGAAAACTATGAGTCGCTACTCAAGGAAATACAAACTGATACCAAGAAATATCAAAGATATCCCATGCTCATGGATTGGAAGAATAAATATCATCAAAATGAATATTCTCCCCAGAGCCATATACAAATTTAATGCAATACCCATCAATGTTCCACCAAGCTTCTTTAAGAGAATAGAAGAAAAACTACAATCATTTATCTGGAATACCTGAAAACACCTAGAATTGCCAAAACCATCTTGAGGAAAAGAAACAGAAATGGAGGCATCACACTCCCAGATCTTAAACTATATTTTAAAGCCATCATCATCAAAACAGCATGGTACTGGAACAAAAATAGGCACACAGACCAGTAGAACATAATTGAAAGCCCAGAAATAAACCCCCACACTTATGGACATCTAATCTTTGATAAGGGGGCCCAAAGGATTAAATGGCAAAAGGAGGCTCTCTTCAATAAATGGTGCTGGGAAAACTGGGTTGTAACATGCAGAAGAATGAAATTGAACCACTTTATCTCACTAGAAACAAAAATCAACTCCAAATGAATCAAAGACCTAGATGTCAGACCAGAAACAATAAAATACTTAGAGGAAAACATTGGTAAAATAGTTTCCCACCTACACCTCAAGGACATCTTTGATGAATCAAACCCAATTGCAAGGAAGACTAAAGAAGAAACAAACCAATGGGACTACATCAAATTGAAAAGCTTCTGCAAATCCAAAGAAACTATTAAACAAAGAGACCCCTCACATAATGGGAGAAGATCTGCACATGCCATACATCAGACAAGAAACTAATCACCAAAATATATAAAGAGCTCAGCAAACTTAGCACCAAAAAAGCAAATGACCCTACCAAAAATGGGCAGAGGATATGAACAAAACATTCACCTCAGAGGAGATCCAAAAGGGTAACAAACATATTAAAAACTGCTCTAGGTCACTGATTGTCAGAGAAATGCAAATTAAGACAACACTAAGATACCACCTCACTCCTGTAAGAATGGCATACATCAAAAAGGACATCAGCAACAAATGCTGGAGAGGCTGTGGGGAAAGAAGAACCCTTTTACATTGCTGGTGGGAATGTAAATTGGTCCCACCTCTGTGGAGAGCAGTCTGGAAAACTCTCAGAAGGCTAGACATGGACCTTCCATATGATCCAGTAATTCCTCTCCTGGGGTTATACCCCAAGGACTCCATAACACCCAACCAAAAAGAGTGGTGTACTCCTATGTTCATAGCAGCACAATTCATAATAGCTAAAACTTTGAGGCAACCCAGGTGTCCAACAACAGATGAGTGGCTGAGAAACCTGTGGTATATATACACAATGGAATGCTATGCAGCTATCAAGAACAATGAACCCACCTTCTCTGACCCATCTTGGACAGAGCTAGAAGGAATTATGTTAAGTAAGCTAAGTCAGAATGATAAAGATGAGTATGGGATGATCCCACTCATCAACAGAAGTTGAGTAAGAAGATCTGAAAGGGAAACTAAAAGCAGGATCTGACTAAATTGTAAGTAGGGCACCAAAGTAAAAACCCTCTGGTGAGGGGTAGACATGCAGCTTCCTGGACCAGTGGGGGGGTGGGAGTGGGTGGGAGGGATGGGTCACAGTCTTTTGGTGGTGGGAATGGTGTTTATGTACACTCCTAGTAAAATGTAGACATATAAATCACTAGTTAACTTATATGAGAGGGGGAAAATCAATTGTATGTCTCAAAGTTTTTCAAAACACAAACTGAATCTTTTTAATATATAGGCTGTGTATTTGATATGGGGACTCTCTCAAAAGCCTAGACCAAGTAGATCAGAAGCATCCAATAGCACAGCTATATACAAGATACTGGGTACTGTACAGCAAACCCGAACAAAAGGACTTTTCAAAGTTAACCCAATTACCAAATAATGTGATGATAACATTAACTATCGATTGTCTTTTGGAACCCTAAGACAGCAGGAACCTCACATCTCTACTATAGAGCCCCTTCTTCCCCCAGTCCTGGAACCCTTGGATAGTGCCCAGTTTCCCGTATGCCTCTCCCAATCCATATCAAATAATATTGTATCCGCCGATCACAACCTAACCAACGCAACGATTGCCACCTCAACATGCTTCACCTCAGACTGTGTCCAGAGACTTCACATGTGGAATGACAACCCTTCAGCTTCATTACTCGGGTGAGACCTTTCCTTTCATAATATACTCTAATTCCATCTCGGGTGGTTCACTTTCTAACAAAGTCCCAAAACCTAGATATACACCAGTTTCTGTGAGAGAGAGCATATCTTCACATGTATCTATAAACTACTGCAAAATATATACCTGAAAGCAGAAGTACACTAGAGTTTGCAGTGAGCACCTCCCTAACACTTCCTCTCCACTATTCCAAGCTTTGGGTCCATGATTGCTCAACAATTTGTTTGGATTCATATGTTAACTCTCTTTTCAGTCACCAGGTTCCAGATGCCATCTGGAAGCTGGCCAGGCTTCCCTGGATTGAAGACCCCACCAATATGTCCTGGATCTCAGCTTCCCCAGAGACACATCCTACTAGGGAAAGAGAGAGGCAGACTGGGAGTATGGACCAACCAGTCAACGCCCATGTTCAGCGGGGAAGCAATTACAGAAGCCAGACCTTCTACCTTCTGCAACCCACAATGACCCTGGGTCCATGCTCCCAGGTGATGCATAATGGGAAAGCTATCAGGGGAGGGGCTGGGATATGGAGATTGGGTGGTGGGAATTGTGTGGAGTTGTACCCATCCTACCTTATAGTTTTGTTGGTTAATCCTTTCTTAAATAAAAAAATAATAAAAAACAAGTAAATTGATTTTACAGAAGTGCAGGAATGAGAATATGTATTGAAATATAACATTAAACAACAGGTTACACTCTGCCTACCTCCAAGCATAAATTTAGAGATGTTAACTGAAATCTCTCTGGATGGTAACATTGTCTTCTTAATTTCTCCAGCTATTCCTGAAAGTAAATCTATCAGTTTCATCTACCATTTTCATCAGTATATGTAACATTACTTTATTAAATTTCATAATACTATCTCAGGAAAGATTTACCAGTCTAACTGAGCACCACCACTTCTTTGTCTCAAGCATCTATATACTTTAGTTAAAATGGAGAAGAGAAGAGAAGAGAAGAGAAGAGAAGAGAAGAGAAGAGAAGAGAAGAGAAGAGAAGAGAAGAGGGGAGGAGAATGAGAGAATACACCAGGCTATCGTTCCAGTATATGTGGAGCAGGGAATAAAATAAGGTCCTCATGCTTGTAAAGCCTATGTTTCCATTGAGACTTATATAGTTATAAATCAATGAAACCTTAACACAGTGCTTACCTGATTGAAATATATCTGATCTATCTTAACCTTGTTAAATACTGTGTCAAAAGAGGGAAAACCATTCCTCTGATAAAAAAAAAAAAAAAAAAAACTAGTGATATTGAGATGCAATTATTCACTGTCTTGTATTTTTTAATTTAATTTATTCTATTGGTGGTTTAATAATGATTGTCAAGACTGTGGGATAAGAGGGCTACAAGTCCATATAATTTCCAATCCCATAGATATACCATTGGAACCATCCCTATTCTCTATACCTTTGGGAATATGGACCAAAGAACTTCATGGGTTGCAGAAGATGGGAGGTCTGGCTTCTGTAATTACTTCACCACTAGGTATGGGTGTTGACAGGTGTATCCATACCCTCAGACCATTTCTATCTTTCCCTAATGGGGTATGTCTCTGGGGAAGTTTGGTTCCAGGACATACTGGTGAGGTTATCTGCCCAAGGAAGTCAGGTTGGCATCATGGTAGCATCTGTGACTTGGTGGCTGAAAAGCATTAAAATTTAAAGCAGAATATATATTTAATCATCAGTAACCTAAAGGCAAGAGCGTAGCAGATTCTGATGGGCAGCTGACCTTACTAATTTTTGCCTGGGCCAGAGAGCTAACCTGCAGGTGGGCTAAAAGTATAATGTAGAAGGATTGTGTCAGAGTTGGGAATAGGACAGAATGCTGGATCAGGGCAGAGTGTAACTCAATATAATAAAAGTATAGGGAAGAGATAGATAGCATAATGGTTATGAAAACAAATTCTTACGTCTGAGGCTCCAAAGTCCCAGATTCATTACCTGTACCACCATAAGCCAGAGATGAACAGTGTTCTGGTATTAAAAGAAGAGGAAATAATAAGAAGAAAAAGAATGAGGAGGAGGAGGAGATAAAGAAGAAGAAAGAAGAAATTATATAAATACCATTAACTGTAAACACCAATTGATCTGACCAAGGGCCCATGTCTGTTCATATTTATCACTGGATCCTGTGTGGCCTCTGAATCCCTATTGGTCTGAGCTCACATTCCAGGGCCATAGGTAGGAATATTCTAAGCAGTATTTGTTTCAGGACCAGTCTTCCTTGAGTGGCAGAGTATGTTGACATTGCTTCCCTTTGGAAAGTGGGGCAGTTTCTACCATTTTTGTTCTACATTGAGGAAAAGGTCTTGTAGAGACTCACAAGAGGGTTTATGATGTTGTTCTTGTTGGAGATAACCAATGATGACATAGAGAAGAATCTGATAGATGTCCAGGCCCATCTTATCCGTGTGGGAATCCCAGGATTCCCTGACTAGGACCCCAGATGATGGGGTAGTCGGGTAGTGACCAAAAGGACTATCATTAAAGAGTGCAAATCCATTGCCCTTATCCAGTTTTTGTAGTCCTTACTTTATATGATAGTGTTAGGTTTAGAGCGATTGAGGGAACTGAACTAGGAAATGGGTGAGGAGGATATATAGAACTAGGTAGTAAATATTTGACTAATTACTTTTGGTGTCTTTGTAAGGTCTTTCTATTCATTTGCTATACTTATTGAGTCACTATAGACTATTGTGCTCTTGTATTTTAAGGCATATATTTTTTCCCTACCTTATGGATACATGTGCACATGTACCCTATCTTGGGGGTCCTGGTTTATATCTAGGATCTACAACTTTGTTAGGAGGTGTGTCACACAAAATGAAACTAAGGAGTTCTGTGAACTAGGAAAGGTCTCACTCAAGTATGAGAGCTGGAGGGTTGAAATCCCAGGCCTCCATCTCTGGACACTATCCTAAGTGAAACTTTGGTTGTAATAAGCAGATGTTGTATCAAATGGTATGGATCAAACGAAAATAAGCCTGAAGGAAATTAGCAAAGCTCCAGAAGTTCCATACAAAACCTGATCATGATTAATATCATTTAATGCTACTTACCAGTAACTGTATCTTATATGCTGACAAGAACAGTTGCTTCTGGTCTCCCTGGTCTAATATTGTAGGTATTTAATATTTGAAAAATATTATTAATAGAATGCATTAACAACTTAAGCCTAATGTTGAAATTCAATCAGTTTACTAATTTGAAACTCTAAGTGCTTAGATTGAAGAAATATATACTCAGAGCTGAAGTCTATGCATTAAAAAGCTCATGACAATCAAGAAATTTGCCCTTATATTGACTAAATTGTGATTTATGACTATAAGTTAGTATATATATATATATATATATATATATATATATATATATATATATATATATTACTTATTTAAGAAAGGAGACATTAACAAAACTGTAGGATAAGAGGGGTACAGCTCCACACAACCCGATCTCCATATCCATCCCCTCCCCTGATAGCTTTCCCATTTTCTATCTCTCTGGGAGTATGGATCTAGGGGTCATTGTGGGTAGCAGGAGGTGGGAGGTCTGGCTTCTGTAATTGCTTCCCCGCTGAACATGGGCGTTGACTGGTTGATCCATACTCCCAGCCTGTCTCTCTCTTTCCCTAGTAGGGTGGGTCTCTGGGGAAGCAGAGATCCAGGACACACTGGTGGAGTCATCAGTCCCGCAAAGTCTGGTCAGCATCATGCTGGCGTCCGGAAACTGATGGCTGAAAAGAGAGAGAACATACACAGACAAACAAATTGTTGAACAGTTACAGACCTAAAGGCTGGAATAGTTTAGATGAAGTGCTGGAGGGGGTACTCCCTGTAGACTCTTGTGTACGTCTGCTTTCAGGTATATATATTTCCCTGGTTTATGGGCATGTGTGTGAACATGCTCTATCTCAGGGGAGCTGGTCCATATCTAGGTTGGGCGACTTTATTGGGGAGTGGACCACCTGGAATGGAATTAGAGAATACTATGAAAGGTCTCACCTGATTGATGAAGCTGAAGAGTTGTCGTTATATTCCAAAGGGCCTGTGGCTATACTAATTTTTTTATGTTAAGTGAGCTAAGTCAGAAAGATAAAGATGAGTATGGGATGATACCACTCATGAACAGAAGTTGAGAAAGAAGATCTGAAAGGGAAATTAAAAGCAGGATCTGACTAAATATGGAGTAGGGCACCAAAGTAAAAACGCTGTGGTGAGGGGTAGACATGCAGCTTCATGGGCCGGTGGGAGTTGGGGGTGGGTGGGTGGGATGGGACATAGTCTTTTGGTGGTGGGAATGGTGTTTATGTACACTCCTTGTAATGTGTAGTCATATAAATCACTAGTTAATTAATATGGGAGGGGGAAATCAATTGTATGTTGAAGTTTTTAAAACACAGACTGAGTCGTTTTAATATATAGGCTGTGTATTTGATATGCAGACTCTCTCAAAAGCCTAGATCAAGTAGATCCGAAGCAACCAATAGCACAGCTACATACAAGATATTCGGTACTATACAGCAAACTCTAACAAAAGGACTTTTCAAAGTTAACCCAATTACCAAATAATGTGATGATAACACTAACTATCCATTGTGTTTATGAACCCTAAGACAGCAGGAACTGTTGTATGATTTACATTGGTTTGTTCTAGCTCTCCCCCACCAAGAGAATTGGATCAGTCCTGTTAGTTTCGTGGGCCTGCTTGGCCCTGCCCCTAGGAACCCCGACAGAGTTCCAGAGTGGCAGAGTGAGAGAGAATTCTTGGCGCCACCGTGGGAAAGAGGCAGCAGAGTTCTGTTTGGTGATTAGTTTGGTTTAGTTTATGAATCGTTGTTCCTGAATAAAGAAATACAGCTTCCCTGCCCAGCCGTATGTCTCTGGTCGTCTCTGTTACCCGCCCGTGAAGCTAGCCCGGCCAGCTGGAGCCTCCAAATTTTAACAACAAATGGCGCCCAAAAAATTGTTGTATGCTTAACATTGGTTTGTTCTAGCTCTCCCCCTCCAAAAGAATTGGATCAGTCCTGTTAGTTTCGTGGGCCTGCTTGGCCCCACCCCTAGGAACCCCGACAGAGTTCCAGAGTGGCAGAGTTAGAGAGAGTTCTTGGCGCCGCCACGGGAAAGAGGCAGCAGAGTTCTGTTTGGTGATTATTTTGGTTTAGTTTTTGAATCGTTGTTCCTGAATAAAGAAATACAGCTTCCCTGCCCAGCTGTATATCTCTGGTCGTCTCTGTTACCCGCCCGTGAAGCTAGCCTGGCCAGCTAGAGCCAGCCCGAATTTTAACAACAAATGGCACCCACGTGGACCTGACCTGCGCATCTCTCAGATAAGTGAAGACAATTTGGCTACCTATGTACTATGGCCTTCTCTTCTGCTTGTGAAGAAATCTCCAAAGGCCTCTGCTCTTTCTTCATGAGACTGTTTTGCTGGTTCTGGAACATTTATCTCTGGACCACTCTGTAGTTTCCACTCGCTCGGGTGAACTCAGAACAGCCAGCGGGAATAGCCAGCGGGCGGGAGGCGAGGCGCGGAGCTGCTGTTTCCACCTGTTTAAACAGCCAGCCAGCCGGCTGCACCCAGACAACCCTGTGCACCATGCCCACAGCCCCACAGCCCCACAGCCCGCAGGAGGCTGAAGCCATCACGCAGGAGCCCGATGCCACCATGCAGGAGCCCGATGCCAGCATGCAGTAGCCTGATGCCACCACGCAGGAGCTCGATGCCAACACGCTGGAGCCTGATGCCAACACGCAGGAGCCCGATGCCACCACGCAGGAGCCCAATGCCAGCATGAAGCCCAGCCCACAGGAGCTGGCTCTCCACCGCGTGGTGCAGGGCACTGGACATGTGATCCCTCCATGCTGCTCAGCCACTGCGAGCAGGGCAGCAGACATGACAGGGCAATGGGACAGGGCCGTGGTAGCCTAGTATGGCTGCCACCCCTGGGCACCTAGGCCCACGCCTTCTACAAGGCTGGCCTGCCCGCCCTCATGCTATGAATTCTGAAATGATCCCGGACCTCCCGGACCCCCGGGCTCCCTGCCGAAACTGGGCACATGAGATCTCCAGCTGCCGGTCCGGTCTGAAGGCAGACAAGCTGGAGTGTGCAGAGATTTGTGCAGAGATCGCAACCTGCAATTCCTAGAAGTGAAGCTGCCCAAGAGACCACCACTGGACAATGCACCCCCCCAACAACTAAGACAGTACATATCTAAATTCGTGTTTAAAATGACATGTCTTCGTAACAAAGGTTTCTCTCCTTGTGTATTAATGACCATGTTTATGTGTATGTTTAAAGTTTGGTAAACAGTAACTTTAAGGCTAAATTCTTACTAGTCAAAGTTAAATGAAAAAGGTTTTCAACATAATTCTCATAAAGATAAAATTAACTTACATTTAAAGTCTGAGGTAAAAATTAGTTAACAATCAATATATTTTAACTAAGTTGGTCTAAACAAAAGGTTAAATAGACTTGTTGATATGTAAAACTCTTCATTACCTTCTCTATTAGAAATGGTAGATCGCACAATGGCTATGCTAATTATTCTCATGCCTGAGGTTTCCTTTCCTGTGCACACCTAGGTTGTGACTCCATCTTGAATGGGTGTAATAAAAGGTTAAAAGACATTGATATGTAAAAGTCTCAAATTCCTTCTCTATTAGAAATATTCTAATAAGAAGTTTTGTTTCATAGTAAGTAAATTGCAGCCAGCTGCCTTTGGTACTCTAGGCCATTCCCCACCCCCATGCAAATGCCCGTTGAGGCAAGTACACGCCCCAGAGGCAAGAAATGTTTTTTTTAAGTTGATAAAGTTTTGCCCACAGAGACAAAAAAGGCCCCCTCAGGCCTTCCCTTAACAGCACACGGTTCTTGTTACTTGCTTACATGTTTCTCCATGTTTGTGCCAGTTTCTTTTTTTAAAATGCCTGTATGATATATTCCTGTTCACCCCACACCCTTGATACTATAGTCATTTAGTTAAAAAGAAAAGGAGGAATTGTTGTATGTTTTACATTGGTTTGTTCTAGCTCTCCCCCGCCAAGAGAATTGGATCAGTCCTGTTAGTTTCACGGGCCTGCTTGTCCCTGCCCCTAGGAACCCTGACAGAGTTCCAGAGTGGCAGAGTTAGAGAGAGTTCTTGGCACCGCCACGGGGAAGAGGCAGAGTTCTGTTTGGTGATTAGTTTGGTTTAGTTTATGAATCGTTGTTCCTGAATAAAGAAATACAGCTTCCCTGCCCAGCCGTATGTCTCTGGTCGTCTCTGTTACCCGCCCGTGAACCTAGCCTGGCCAGCTGGAGCCTCTGAATTTTAACAACAAGGAACCTCACATCTCCACTAGAGAGCCTATATTTCCCCCAGTCCTGGAACCTTTGGATAGGGCTCACTTTCCCACATGCCTCCCCCAATCCATATCAAATAATATTGCATATGCCAATCGCAACCTAATCAACACAACGATTGCCACCTCAACATGCTTCACCTCAGACTGTGTCCAGAGACTTCACGTGTGGAATGACAATCCTTAAGCTTCATTACTCTGGTGAGACCTTTCCTTTCATAGGATTCTCTAATTCCATCCCAGGTGGTTCACTTTCTTATAAAGTCTAAAACCTAGATATAGACCAGGTTCTGTGAGAGAGAGCATATGTTCACACTTATCCATAAACTAGTGCAAAATATATACCTGAAAGCAGAAGTACACTAGAGTTTGCAGTGAGTACCTCCCTAACACTTCCTCTCCACTATTCCAAGCTTTGGGTGCATGATTGCTCAACAATTTGGCTTTGTATGTTAACTCTCTTTTTAGCCACCAGGTTCCAGATGCCATCAGGATGCCGGCCAGGCTTCCCTGGACTGAAGGTCCCACCAATGTGCCCTGGAACTCCCCTTTCCCAGATACCCACCCTACTAGGGAAAGAGAGAGGCAGACTGGGAGTATGGACTGACCAGTCAATGTTCCTGTTCAGAGGGGAAGCAGTTACAGAAGCCAGTACTTCCACATTCTGCAACCATTAATGTCCCTGAGTCCATGCTCCCAGAGGGATAGAGAATGGGAAAGCTGTCAGGGGATAGGATGGGGTATGGAGATTGGGTGGTGGGAATTGTGTGGAGTTGTACCCCTGCTAGCCTATTATTTTGTTAACTTATCCTTTCTTTAAAGATAAATAAATAAATATAAAATGAAGACATGACCCATCAAAATATTTGGGACATAGCTAAGGCAGTACTAAGAGGGAAATTCATAGCCATACAAGTAAACATTCAGAAACAAGAAAAAGCCCAAATAAGCAACCTGACTGCAGACCTTAAAGACTTAGAAGAAGAACAAAGAAACTCAAAAGCAACCAGAAGGACTTAAATAACTAAAGTTAGGGCATAAATAAATAACATTAGAAATAAAAACCATGCAAAAGATCTACAAAGCTAAATTGTGTTACTTCAGAGGAGAAAACATTGACAACTTTTATCAAGACTCACCAAACAAAAAAGTGAGAAGAAGCAAATAAATAGGATTGAAAATCAAAGAGGAGATATCACAGCTGAAATCATAGAAATTCAAGGAATCTTGTGACAATCAAGCAGAAAATGTTTGGGAAATATCAGACAATATAATAAGGTGTCAGGGTACAATATTAACATACAGAAGTCAGTTGCATTCCTTTCTGCTAACACTAAGTTGGAAATCACTTCTATTTTTTAATGAAGCGACATGTCGGGCATTAATCAAGCCCCCTGCTCCCCCTGCATTGCTGATAGTATGGCCGATTTACATAATCATTGTTGTGCCTGAAAGATTCCCCACCCATTCCTTTGATCTATCTTCTTTCTACCTTGAGACCCACCCTGCCTGCAGGGTAACATTAATCCCACAAAATAAAACCATCACAACAGTTGCTAGGGAAGTTCCCAGTATGCCTTTTCCTTTCTCCACCCCCTTTTCCAATCCATTTCCATTTCCTACTTGCCACTTCCAGTTTTATCCTATAAAAATAACTTCTGTTTCTGGTTTCTCTCTTTTCTCTGTGTCCCGACCTGGAGGAGGGCAGGTATGCAGACAGGGAGCTAGACACTGCCCATTGTGATTTGGTGTCATGTGGTTTAACCTGCTGTGCTCACACCCAACTCTGTGGCTTCTGCATGAATAAAGAAGTGTATTATCACACTGCCACGTGTTCCTAGTCTCTCTCCCTTGACACAAGCCCAGCAGCAACAAAAATAATAAAATATCTAGGAATAAACCTAACAAAAAAGTGCATGTTTGTATGCTAAAATTCATGTGTCAATATTCAAAGAAATAGAAAAAGACACAAAGAATTGGAAAGACATTGTATGTTCATGGGTTGGAAAAATTAACATAGTTAAAATGAATATGCTTCCCAGAGCCATATACAAATTTAATGCTACCCCCATCAAGAGCCCAATCACATTTTTAGGAGAATAGAACAAACTTCACAAATGTTTATCTGGAGCTAGAAAAGACCAAGAATTATAAAAAAAATATTGCAAAAAAAGAACAGAATGGGGACATCACACTCTCAGATCTCAAAATGTATTATAGAGCCATTGAAATCAAAACTGCTTAGTACTGTAACATAAACAGATACACTGACCAGTGAAATAGAATTAAGTGCTCAGAAGAAAACTCCCACATCTATGGACATCAAATCTTTGACAAATTTGCCCAGATTATTAAATGTGGAAAGGGGAATCTCTTTAACAAATTATATTGCAAAAAAAAATGGGTTGAAATGTGCAGAAGAAAAAAAACAGAACCACTATATTGCACCAAACACAAAAGTAATTTCCAAGTGTGTTGGTATGCTTCTGGATTCTGCTTGTGAAGCCTTATGTTTCTATCATCACATTGGGTTCGCTTGTGTTACTTGCTATGTGTTCTGTTTGCACATCCACAGTTGGCTGGGCACCCCCCTGCCTCTGGGATATTGGTTTGGTCTCCCTCCCTCCGCCTCTGAGACATTTGGTTTAGTCATCGCTGGTTCACTCTTCTTTCTTCTCCCTGCCCCATCCTACATATTTCCTTTGTTCCTAACTCTTCAGAAGGAGGAGAGAGATGCAGAGAGAGGCAGGACAGAATTGGGTTTTGATTAGATTAGATTAGTTTGTTGAACTGCATCCCCACTCATGAATAAAGATTGAACTGCGTTCTCAGCTCAGCCATGAGTCTCTGGTAGTCTCTGTCTCCTGTCCATGAAGCCAGCCCGGCAAAAACGACAAAATGGCACCCGAACAGGGACAAGAATCTAGGCTCCACACACATGCAACAGACCAAAGGAAACCAGATAAGTAAAGCCACCATGGCCTGCCTTTCTAGTTATGGAGAGGTTTCCAAAAGCCTCTGCTCTTTCTTCATGAGACAGTTTCTCAGTCTCTGGAAAATTTTGCTCTGGATCACACTTTGGTTTCTGCCTACTGCCTTCCTGTCAGAGCCTGCTTGCTGCTGTGGGACACGGGGCACTGGGCGGGGACTCCCTCTGCGCTGCTCGGCTGCTGGGGGCAGGGTGGTGGCCCATCCTGGCCCCAGCCCTGGGGTGTCTCAGCCTGCGCCTTCCACATGGCTGGCCCACCCGCCCTCCTGCTATGATGTCTGGGCAGATCCCAGACCCCCCCTGGTGACCACAGGCTCCCTGCCGGAATTGGGCACCCTGGTGGAGATCCCCAGCTTGACTCTGACTGCAGAGGAGCTAGAATACACAGACATCCGTGCAGTGATGGGACCTCTGCAATTCCTAGAGGTGAAGTTGGGCAAGAGTCCACCGCCAGACAACGCACCCCTCCGAAACCAATGATGTCACCTGATGCTATCTGAAGAACCTGATTCACAGACTCCAAGGACAGAACTTTCTTACTGCCTGTCTGCCCTTCCTGCTTCTTCTTTGCCTATCACATTTTGGCGGTTCCAGCTCACCCTCTACAAAAAAGCTGAATTTCAGTGGCTGACCTTCCTGATGGAGATAGACATGCATCATTTCACCCCCTGGAATTTCTTCCTTGGTCATCTGCTTTGGACTGGCACTTCTATCAGATTTACTGGTACACAACTCTACAGCATCTTCCCTTTACACTTCGGGGTTTCTCAAAGACTGATTGGAGCCAACTGCCTTGGGACTCTATAGGAAACACATACCCCCCTCCTTGCTAGGTAATGCCCACAGAGGCAGGAAATGCCCATTTAGGCATGAAATGCCCCCAGAGGCAAGAGATGCCCACAGAGGCAGGAAATGCCCGTTGAGGCATGAAGCGCCCCCAGAGGCAAGAGATGCCCACAGAAGCAGGAAATGTCCTTTAGCCTGATAATCCTTGCACTTTGAGGCAAAAAAAACGCCCCCTCAGGCCTTCCCTTGACATCACACTGGTTCTTGCTGCTCTCTTACTTGTTCCTCCATGTCTTGTGCCAGTTTTTTTTTTAATGCCTGTATGATATAGGTTTCTGTTCACCCCACACTCCTGATACAATGGCCATTAGTTAAAAAGAAAAGGGGGAATTGTTGGTATGCTTCTGGATTCTGCTTGTGAAGCCTTCTGTTTCTATCATCACATTGGGTTCACTTGTGTTGCTTTCTATGTGTTCTGTTTGCACGTCCACTGCTGGCTGGGCACCCCCCTGCCCCCGGGATATTGGTTTGGTCTTCCCCCCTGCCTCTGGGACATTTTGTTTAGTCATCACTGGTTTGCACTTCTCCCTTCTCCCTGGCCCCAATTGTACATATTCCCTTTGTAGGACTCTTCCGCTGGAGGAGAGAGATACAGGACAGAATTGGGTTGTGATTAGATTAGATTAGTTTGTTGAACCTCATACCCGCTCATGAGTAAAGATTGAACTGTGTTCTCAGCTCAGCTATGAGTCTCTGGTCATCTCTTTCTCCCACCCATGAAGATAAAACCACACAAGTGAATCAAGGACTTCAATGTTAGACTAGAAACTCTCTGCTACTTAGAGTAAAATATTGTTAGAACTCTTTCCCATATAATTTCTAAAGACAACTTCAGTGAAACGCATCCAATTACAAAATACTAAGGCAATAATAAGCCAATTGGGCTACATAAAATTAAAAAGCTTCTGAACAACAAAATAAAGCACTACCCAAACAAAGAGACATCAAACAATGGGAGATCTTTACAAGGCATACATTAAACAGAAGGCAAATAACCAAAATATATAAAGAGCTTGCCAAACTCAACAACAAGAAAATAAAGGACCCTGTCCAAAAATTGGGAAAGGCCATGAACAGATTATTCACCACAGAAGAGTTCCAATATATTAAGAAACATATGAAAAATGCTCAAAGTCATTGATTGTCACAGAAATGCAAATAAAGACAACAATGAGATACCACTTCTGTGAGAATATCATACACTAGAAAAGATAGTAGCAACAAATGCTGGCGAAGTTGTTTAGTCAAAGGAACACTCCTGTACTGCTGGTGGGAATGTCAATTGGTCCAACCCATGTGGAGAACAGTCTGGAGAACTTTCAGAAGGCAAGAAGTGAATCTACCCTGTCACCATGCAATTCCTCTCCTGGGGATATATCCTAAGGAACCAAACACACCCATCCAAAAAGATTTGTGACTTCCTATGATAATAGGAGTACACTTTGTATTATCCAAAACCTGGAAGAACTCCTGTGTTCAATAATAGATAAGCAATTTGTGGTATATCTTGGGTGGAGGAAGAAGAAATCATGTTAAGTGAAATAAGTCAAAAACAGAAGGATGAATGTGGGGATGTTCACAGTCAGAAGTTGAAATAAAATATCAGAAGAGAGAACACTGTGCAGAACTTGGACTGGAGATGGTGTATTGCACCAGAGTAAAAGACTCAGGGTTGGTGGGGGGGTGGGGGTCCTGAATGAACTAGATCCTGGAATGGATGGCAGAGGACCTAGTTTGGGTTATATTGTTATATGGAAAGGTGAAATGTGTTTTGCTTGTACAAACTATTGTATTTACCATTGAATGTAAAACATTAATCACCCAATAAAAAATGAAATTTAAATAAATAAATCAAATAAATAAATAAAAATTTTAAAATTAAGTGTGTTAACAATGTAAGCCTAGTGTTAAAATTCAATCAAGTTACTAATTTGAAAATCTAAGTGCTTATATTGAAGGAATATATACACAGAACTATTGTCTATGCATCAAAATTTAGAGATAGTCAATCACTTTTCCCTCCCATATTGATTAGTGATTTATAAGGCTATAAGTAAATAGGACTGTATATTAGTACCATTCCTACCACCAAAGGTCTGTGTCCCTACCCTCACCCACATATAGTGGAGCTGAAAATCTATCCTCACCCTCCCCGAAGTGTTTTTGTTTTGCTGAAATACCCAAACTCTGTCAATTTATGCTTTGCATTTGCCATTCTGTTATTCTTTCTCAAATTCTGTTTATGAGTGGAATCATCCCATACTAATCTTTCCCTTTTTGACTTATCTCATTTAACATAAGTCCTTCCAGCTCTATCAAAAATAGGTCAGAGAAGGTGGGTTCATAATTCTTAATAGATGAGTAATATATATATTTTACAACTTTCTCACACATCCATCTGTTGTTGGACACCTGGGTTGTTTCTAGGTTTTGGATATTAGGAATAGAACATAGGCATACACATATCTTTTTGGACGGGTGTGCTTGACTCCTTAGTATATATCCTTAGGAGAGAAATTACTTTGTCATAAGGAAGGTCCATTTTTAGCCTTGTAATGGTTCTCCTGACTGTTCTCCACAGGGATTAAATGAGTTTACATTCCCACCAGAGAGTGGGAGGAATTATTTGTCCCCAAAACTTCTCCAGTGTTTCTTCTTTTTTTAGAATTTTTTTATTGGGCAATTAATGTTTTACATTATACAGTAAATACAATAGTTTGTACATGCGTAGCATTTCCCAGCTTTCCATATAACAATACAACCCCCACAAGGTCCTCTGTCATCCTTTTTGGACCTGTGTTCTCCCTCACCACCCACCCCAGAGTCTCTTACATTGGTGCAACATGCCAATTCCAGTTCAGGTTCAACATGTGTTTTATCTTCTGATATTGTTTTTCAGCTTCTGCCAGAGATTGATATCATTCCATATTCATCCTTCTGTTTCTGACTTATATCACTTAACATGAATTTTTCAAGATCCATCCAAGATTGGCTGAGAATGGTGAAGTCACCATTTTTTATAGCTGAGTAGTATTCCATTGTGTATATATACCACAACATGTTCAGCCACTCATCTGTTTTTGGACACCTGGGTTACTTCCCAGTTTTGGCTCTTACAAATTGTGCTGCTAAGAACATATGTGTACACAGATCTATTTGGATGCGTGTGTTGAGTTCCTTAGGATATATCATCAGGAGAGGAATTGCAGGATCATAGGGTAGGTCCATTTCTAGCCTTCTGAGAGTTCTCCAGACTGTTCTCCACAGTTGTTGGACCAATTGGCATTCCCACCAGAAAATCAGGAGGGTTCGTTTGATACCACAATCTCTCCAACATTTGCTGCTGTTACCTTTTCTGATGTATGACATTCTCACAGGAGTGAAGTGATATTTCATTGTTGTCTTTATTTGCATTTCTCTGACAATCCAAGACTTGGAGCTCTTTTTCATGTTTCTCAGCCTTTTGAATCTCTTTTGTGGTGAATATTCTGTCCATGTCCTCTCCCCATTTTTGGATGGGGTTATTTGTTTTCTTGTTGTTAAGTTTGGTAAGCTCTTAATATATTTTGGTTATTAGCCTCTTGTCTGATGTATGGCATGTATATATCTTCTCTCATTCTGTGAGGGTTCTCTTGGTTTGGGTAGAGGTTTCTTTTGCTGTTCAGAAGATTTTTAATTTGATGAAGTCCAATAGGTTTATGCTTGCCTTAGTCTTCTTTGTAATTGGATTTGTTTCATTGAAGATTTGTTTCATTTGTTTTCATTTAAAATTTATGAAGATAAGAGTTTTGCCAATACTTTCCTCTATGTATCTGATAGTTTCTGATCTAACATCCAAGTCCTTGATCCATGTGGAATTTACTTTTATGTTTGGTGAAATATAGTGCTTCAGTTTCAATCTTCTGCATGTTTCAACCCATTTTTTTCCAGCACCATTTGTTGAAGAGACTCTGCTTTCCACATTTAATAGTCTGGGCACCTTTGTCAAAGATTAGATGTCCATAGGTCTGGGGGATTATTTCTGGGCTCTCAATTCTATTCCACTGGTCAGTGTGTTTTTTCACGTTCCAGTACCAAACAGTCTTGATGACAATGGTCCTATAATACAATTTGAGATCTGGGAGTGTGATGCCACCAGTTCTGTTCATTCTTCTCAAGATTATTTTGGCAACTCTAGGTCTTTTCTGGTTCTAGATAAATATTTGTGGCATTTGTTCATATGACACCCAACAAAGTCCTACGAAGTTTCTTTAAGAAAATAGAACAAAATAAGCATTTATAAGAAATTAGAAAACACATAGAATTATCAAAAGAATCTTGAGGAAATAAATATAAATGGAGGCACCACACATCCAGATGTCAAACTAAATTATGAAGCCATCATGATCAAAACAGCCTAGTCCTGGAACAAAAATAGATACACAGATTAATGGAATAGAATACAAAGCCAGAAATAAATCTCCACACCTATGGACACCTAGTGTTTTATAAAGTGGCCCAAACAATTAAATGGAGGAAGTAAGGTCTCTTTTATATGTGATGCTGGAAAAACTGGCTTGGAAAATGCAGATGAATGAAACTGAATCACTTTATCTCACAAGAGACAAAAGTTAACTCCAAATAGATGAAGGTCCTGGGTGTTAGACCAGAAACTGTCAAGTACTTCAAGGAAAATATTGGCAGAACAATTTCTCATCTAAACCTCAAGGACATTTTTAATGATACAAACCCAATTGCAAGAAAGACTAAGCTGAAACAAGTCAGTGAAACTACATCAAATTGAAAAGCTTCTGCACAGCAAAAGAGACCATCACCCAAACAAAGAGACCCCTCACAGAATGGCAGAAGGTCTTTATATGTCATACATCAGAGAAGAGGCCAATAGCTTAAATATATAAGGAGTTCACTAAACCCAGCAACAAGAAAACAAATGATCTCATCCAAAAAATGGGAAGAGGATATGACAGAATATTCAGCATAGTAGAGATCCAACACACCAAGAAACATATGAAAAATTGCTCCAGGTCACTAATATTCAGAGAAATACAAATAAAGTCAAAAAGGAGATACCACCTCACCCCCATGAGAATGTCATATATCAAAAATGATGGAGAAATTATGGGGACATATCAACCGTCCTGCATGGCTGGTGGTGTTGCAAATTAAGGAAAGGGACTTTGCCTACTGTGGTGGCATGTAGTGGACTTGGCTGTTGGGTGAGTTAAAACAAACCAAGGTTTGTTTATTTATTTATTTATTTATTTATAAAAAGGAAACATTGACAAAACCATAGGATAAAAAGGGTCCAACTCCACATAATTCCTACGATCAGAACTCCTTATCGCATCCCCTCCCCTGATACTTTTCCTATTCTTTAACCCTCTGGGAGTGTGGACCCAAGGTCAATGTGGGATGCAGAAGGTGGAAGATCTGTCTTCTGTAATTGCTTCCAGCTGAAAATGGGTATTGACAGGTCGATCCATACTCCCAGCATGCCTCTCTCTTTGCCTAGTAGGGTGGGGCTCTAGGGAAGTGGAGCTCCAGGACATATTGGTGGGGTCATCTGTCCAGGGATGTCTGATTGGCATCATGCTAGCATATGGAACCTGGTGGTTGAAAAGAGAGTTAACATACAAAGCCAAACAAATTGTTGAAGAATCATGAACCTGAAGGCTGGAATAGTGCATATGAAGAGTTGAGGGTTATTCCATTTTGTAGATAGCTAGTAGGCATATTTTAGTTATATTCTAAAAGGAATGTGGGTATACTAGTTTTTTTATTTTTATTTTTTAATTTTTTCCCTAGGAATGAAATCTGATATGCAGGTGGATCCAAGTTACTAAGGGCATGATGTCTTGGCTAGAAAAAGTACCAGAAAGCTGGATCAGAAAAGTATCTACATGGGAAAAGTATATAAATATTGTTGACAGTAAACCCCATCATTTGATGTGATCTGGGGCCCATATTCAGCTTAGGAGCTTATGTGACCTCTGCATCCCTATAGATCTGAGCTCACATTCTGTGGTCATGAGTAGGAACATTCCAAGCTTCCCCAATATTTACCCATGTTCCTCAGGTGTAGCATAGAATATGTTTTCCACCCTCCCTTTGGAGGATGGAACATTTTCTACCATTGTTTATCCACTTTGAGGGCAAGGTCCTATGGGGTCCCCAAAAGGTCTATTTTCTTGTTCCTGATAGAGATGACTGGTAACAATGTAAAGAGGGATTTATTTGAGGTCTAGGCCCATCATGTCAGTTTGGAAATATCAGGACACCTCGAATAGGGCCCGAGCTGACATGGTGGCCTCATAGTGACTAAAGAGTCATCATTAAAGTATGCCAGTCTCTTTCTCTTATTCAGCTTCTGCAGTCTTTGTTTTGATAAAGTTAGCTTTGGAATGAGTGAGATAACTGTAATAGGAAGTAGGTGAGGAAGGTATCTAAGTCTAATTAGATACTATTTCATTAGGAACTTGATACTGACTCACTGCAGACTATTGTGTAATTTTGCTTTCAGGTATATATTTTCCCTAGCCAATACTTTTGGTCCACCTTCACGTTAGCTGTTAGGATCAGATAAAATTTTATAAAGTCATAGGCCCCTTGGAATATACCTAATACAAGATTACTAGCTTTTTGTAAAATGGAGGCACCAAATTGCATCTGCTATATTATTTACTTTATGTTCCTGATTATTAAAAAAAGTTTTATATATATATATCTTAGTGGGTTTTCAGCCACCAAAATGCAGATGCTGTCATGATGCCAACCTGACTTTCCTGGGCAGATTACTCACTAATATGTTCTGGAATGCCAGCTCTCCAGAACCCTGCCCCAAGAGACAGGCTGGGAGTATGGAACCACCTACCAAGGCCCATGTCCTACAGAGAAGCAAATACATAAGCCAGACCTTCCACCTTCTGCACCCCATAAAGATCCTCAGTCCATATTCCCAGAGGGATAAGGAATACGAAAGCTTTCAAGGGAGGGGATGGGATACAGAATTCTGGTGGTGGGAACTGTGTGAAATTTCACCCCTTTTATCCTATAGTCTTGTCAATATTTAAATTTTATAAATATTTTTTATAATAAATAAATTAATTTATTTATTTATTCCCTTGTTGTTTTATTGTTGTAGTTATTTTTGTTGCTATTGATGATGTTGTTGTTGGATAGGACAGAGAGAAATGGAGAGAGGAGGGGAAGATATAGGGTCAGAAGATAAAGATAGACACCAGCAGACCTGCTTCACCTCCTGTGAAGTGACTCCCCTGCACGTTGGGAGCCGGGGTCTGGAACCGGTATTCTTATGCCGGTCCTTGGACTTTGCACCACATGCTATGCTTAACCTGCTGCACTACTGCCCAACTCCCCATAAATATTTTTTTAAAAGACATTACCTACTTTAGAAATAGGCCCAAGCCTACATTACACATTTTATCACATTATTGACTAGGGAGTTAAACTTCTTAAATAATTGTTAATATGATAAATGACAATGTCTAAATTTTTCTATTGCAAATATGCATTTTCAATATGAATATTAACTTTGCACTTCTTTCTCTGTGTGTTTATATGCTTTAACATGTATGCATGCATTTGCAAAGATTTATTAATTCTTCTTTACTCATTTTTTATGTGACACAGGTGTCTCATGACTCCACTACTCTCAATCTTTTTCTTATGTTTAATGTTTTGAGATAAATAGAGGAAGAGAAACAGAGAACAATGAAGAGGCATTCCAGTACTGCTCCAACATATGTGGAGCTACTTTTGATATTGTGATACACTCATATGTTTCCAATACTCAAAACTAAGCTTTAATTTATATATCACATACTATAGATATGTGTTATCTCCTGGTGCAATACTTCTATTATCTTACTATGATTACTTTCTATATTCTCCAATAATGTACTTTTTATTCTCTAACATTGCTAAACTACAATTTCTAATATTATATTTATGTCCTTATGTATTGTCCTAAATTTTCTACCTTGAGTCAAGTTGATCCTACCCAAGGAAATTTGCAGAGATAACTTTTTTAAATCATTAGGATATATCAGCAATAGAAAGTAGTATAGTGTCATTTGGTTGTGCCTAAGTAAGAAAAATGACAAATTAACTAGGATAAAAGGAATAGATTGTATTAAATTGATTATATGAACTAAGTGGACAGGATCATTTCTTAGAGAAAAGAAAATATAAAGTATAAAAGACTCACCATTTCATTAAAAGGAATACTTCATGCTCATGAACTTCTACCAGGCTGAATCATTTAATCATCTAGTATATCTCTTTCAATTTGGGCTGACAAAATAGCTCAGTCAGATAGTGATAGCTGCCCAACTTTGGGTCTAGCTTCCACTGCACTAGAGAAAGATTCAATACCACTGTCTATTTCTCTTCCTCTGTTTCTGTCTCTCTCCTTTTCTATATGAAAAAAAAAGTTAATCTAGAATAGTAAAACCCCTGAAGACAAATAAATTTGAAGTAATTTTCTAAACTGTTTATTTTGTTTATTGCATGTGAGGGATAAAATAGCACATTAAATAAGAGAAAGAGAGAGAAAGAGATATGGAGAAAGAAGAGAGAAGTCGCCATTAACTCAGAACAGAAATAGTTAAGCAAGGTACCAGGTAGATGTGGTGCCAGGGAATTTAACAGGGAGCATCAAGCCTGCAGGGAAGATGCTGTACATGCTGAAATAATTCTGCAGCCATAAAAATAATTTTTAAATATTTTATTTATTTTATTTTTGAGAGAGATGCAGAGAGAGACACAGAGAGAAACACCAGAGCTGCTCAGCTCTGGTTTATGGTGGTATGGGGGATTAAACCTGGGACTTTGGAGCCTCAGGCATGAGAGTCTGTTTGCAGAACCATTATGATATCTCCCCCACCCACAAAAATCATTTTTATATGAAATACTCATCTCTCCCCCAAGTATACCTTTCCTCTGTTACACTATAAACTTTGTCCACTTTCTTCTTTCTGTCAAATTTGTTATTATCTTTATTTATTTATTTATTGGTTAGAGACAGAAAGTGAGAGGAAAGGGAGGGAGAGAGAGAGAGAAACCTGCAGTACTGCTTCACCACTTGTGAAGCTTTCCCTCTGCAGGTGGGGACTGGGGGCTCGATCTTTGGTCCTTGTGCATTGTAACATGGACACTCAACCAGGTGCATCAGCATCTGGCCTCTAACTCTGTCCACTTTCTATTTTTCTCTGCCTTGATCTAATACAGCTTCAATCACTTTCTCCCCTTTTTGATTTGCTGGCCCTCAAATAATCAAGAAGCATTGTAAAATGGCATATAATCTTAAAAAGGACAAATGCTGTAATCCTTATCCTGCTATTCCATGATCCTATAGGAAATAAAGAAAATGCTCAAAATGGCTCTAGCTAATTTTCAAAGATAAAGGCAGAAAATGATGCCTAATACAGAGGGCTTGAGAAGATTGCATATGTCATCACAAGCAGCTGTTCTCACCCCAAAAAAATTCCAGCTGGGAAAAGGTAGTTAAAAATTAAACACATAATTTTGATTAAGATCTTTCTTCTGCCATTCACACATATTTTCTATAAACATTTTCCTTTTTGGACCTCAAATGGGAGTTAATATGGCTCACCAAGAAAACACACACACACACACACACACATATACACATTTAATAAGTGGGTTTCAGCCTCATATGCAATTATTTAAAAATATGTATTAATTTATTACAATAGAGAGGAAGATAGGAATTATTGGGAGAAAAGAGGAAAAAACAAAGGTTTTCTCCAGTATAACTAGTGTCACATATCAACTGACACATCACACCTGTAAGTTGTGTACTCTACAGCTATGCTTCTGGCCTCACCGTAAGATTCTTTTTTAGTTTAATTTAATTTTTTTATAAAAAGGAAACACTGACTAAACCATAAGATAAGAGGGGTACAACTCCACGCAATTCCCACTACCAGAACTCTGTATCCTATCCCCTCCCCTGATAGCTTTCCTATTCTTTAACCCTCTGGGAGTATGGACACAAGGTCATTGTGAGATGCAGAAGGTGGAAGGTCTGACTTCTGTAATTGCTTCCAGCTGAACATAGGCATTGACAGGTCGACCCATATTCCCATACTGCCTCTCTCTTTCCCTAGTGGGGTGGGGCTCTGGGGAATTGTAGCTCCAGGACGCTTTTGTGGGGTTGTCTGTTCAGGGAAGTCTGTTTGGCATCATGGTAGCATCTGGAACCTGGTGACTGAAAAGGGAGTTAATATATAAAGCCAAACAAGTTGTTGACTAATCATGAACCTAAAGGCTGGAGTAGTTCAGATGAAGAGTTGTGGGATCTCCGTTTTGTATATGACTAGTAGGCATATTTTAGTTATATTCCAAAGGGCCTGTGGCTATACTATTTTTTTTTTTTTGCCTGAGTCTGAAATCTGATATGCAGGTGGATCCAAATTATTGTCTGGGGAGATGATTTCATGGCTGGAAAAAGGACCAGAAAGCTGGATCAGGGAAGAAAGTATCTCCTAAATATGTGAAAGGTGTATAAATATTGTTGACTGTAAATTCCATCGATTCTTTATTATAGGGGGCCAGCAGTAGTGCAGAGGGTCTTTTGCAATAAATGACTGGTTTTAAAGCACAAGAAAAACTGATAATTATTAGAATGATTTAGGGTGATGTTTCAAAGAATAAACAGAGTAGAAAAGAAATGTGTGGGGTTTGGTAGTGGTGCACTACGTTAAGCACACATAGCACAAAGTGCAAGAACCCGCATATTGATCCTGTTTCAAGCTCCTGGCTCCCCACATGCAAGAGGTGAAACATGTCTACAGGTGTCTTTTTCTCCCCTTCTCTATCTCCCCTGAAATTGAATGAAACAGAAAATAAAGGCCTCCAAGAGCAGTGGATCTGTAGTGCAGGCATTGAACTATAGTGATAACCCTGAAGGAGAAAAAAAATCTAAATTCTTAAATAAGGTAAATTCTTAAATAAGGATAAATTTTAAGTCAATTAAAAATAAAGCTACCTCATAAAAATTTATCCTTCATACAAAAATATTTGTATAAGGAACATCAACAGTCAATAAACATGACAGTGTGATAATTTTCAATAATGATCAGGAAATAACAGCATGTATATATTTATTTTGATTTTATTGGTGGGTAATGGTTTAGGGTATAGTCTTTAACACATTGGCAAAAATTCTCATCTGCATTTGATTGCTAGCTAGGAAACACAGCAGCATCCCAATGTCTTTTCATCTTGTAATTTTACTTTCTTTCCCTGAGTCCTTCAGTTTGGTGTAGTACACCAGACCCAATCAAAACTTCATTTTGCTTTCTAAATTTTTTAATTGTTTTATTATTATATTTGTTTATTGGATAGAGACAGTCAGAAATAGAGAGGGTAGGGGAGATAGAGAGGAAGAGAGAAAGAGACACCTGCAGCCCTGATTCACCACTTGCAAAGCTTTCCCCCTGCAGGTGGGGACCAGGGGCTCAAACCTGGGTCCTTGCTCATTGTAATATTTGCACATTGCTTTCTTACTGTTTTTTGCTCCTCAATTCCATCTGTAAGTGAGATCATTTGGTATTGATCTTTCTTTCCTTTTCTGGCTTGTCACACTCAATATGATGCCTTTAAGTTCTGACCACAATATTACAAAGAAGAGCTCATTGTTTTTAACAGCTGCATAGTACTCAGACATGTATATGTATCAGAACTTCCTTAGCAATTAATTTGCTGTTGGCAGAAAAATTTTCCTATATCTTCCTCCATTGTTCAGTAGGTTTGTCTTTTTATAGTTGAGATTGATGAGTTTGTTGTATTTTAGTTATCATTCCTCTGTCTGATATATGATTCATAAAAGATTCTCTCCCAATCTATGAGAGTCTTCTTTGCTATAATATGGGTGTTTATATACTTTTCTCATATTTGGGAACTACTTTCTGCCCTAATCCAGCTTTCTATTCATATTATCAAATTTAACATCATCTTTATAGATATTACTTTTAGTTCAACTGAATGTTAACTACTAGTCTCAGTCAAAAATTGGTAAAATCATGGACCTCGTGGAATAAACCTAAGACTTCCTAACTTCTTCCCAGATGAAGAACCATAGTTTCATATAATCTATTCTTTTTTAAGATTCCTATTTATAAAAAATTTCCTACTTTTTGTCTTACTGTCTTTTATTTATCAGCCAGAAATTTGCAGATGCTGCCATGACACCATCCTGACATCCCTAAGCAGATGACCTCCCCAATGTGTCCTGGAATCTCACCTTCCCAGAGCCCTATTCTATTAGGAAAAATAGAAACAAGATGGAGGTATGGGTCACTCTGACAATGTCCATGTTCAGTGGAGAAACAATTACAGAAGCCAGACCTTCCACCTTCTGCACTTCATAAAGAATTTTGGTACATACTTCTAGAGGGATAATGAATAGTGAAGCTTCCATTGGAGGAGATGGGATACAAAACTTTGATGGTAGGAACTTTATGAAATTGTACCCCTTTTATCCTACAGTCTTGATAATCATTATTAAATCACTAATAAAAATTGGGAAAAATGATGAAGTCATCTCCTTTGCATCATCTTGGATAAAACTTGAAGACATGATGTTAAATGAGATAAGCCAAAAGGAGAAGGACAAATACCATATGATCTCACTTATAAATGGGACTTAATATATAGGACAGAGAAGGAGAAGACAAAGTGAAACTGAACATGTCAGAACAAAAACTCAGGAAGGAGGGGGAGGAAAGGGTATAAAAAAATGTTGGTGTCTTGGTACAGAATTAAATTGTATCCACACATCAATGAATACACTGTAAACCATTAATGAAAACAAACAAATGAATAAATACATAAACAAAATACTAGTCAATATTGTTTAAAATAAAAAGTTAGTGGGAAAAAATGAAAGTATATTTGTCCAGATACATGTGCACAACAGGGGAAGTGTTATGCTATGTGAGGTACTACTCAAAGGTAAAATTTTTCAACTGATCTACTTATCTTTTCTATGCCATATGTGTGTCTGTGAATATTTTATTATATTTGTAGTAGAAACAACCAGAAATTCTTCATCATAGATTTATCAAGTGTGTCAAACAGGGCTGGGAAGAAAGTATAATGTTTATACAAACTATTTTCATGCCTGAGGCACCAGGTGTCCCACTTTCACTCTCTAGTGCCACCATAAACAGAGCTGATTAATACTCATAATTATAATGAAATAAAATAATAATACAATTAAAAAGTGACCTCAAAAGGTATATTAATTAACAGTTGTATTGCACATCAATATTTCCCTAATAAAATGTCAAAAATGGTAAAGTGGACATAAGTCATCTATTCTATATATTTTTAGTAAATTTTAAAGGAAGTAACACAAGAAAATAATAATTCAATAATAGATTACTTTAAAATCTATTTTTATACCAATTTAATGATGAATTACAAGAACATAAGATTAAAGGGTTATAATTCCATACCACCAAAACCACTGTTCTATGCTCCCCAATCCTCCCTTTCTTCCTCCCTCCATAAACAAGATAATTTTCACAGTCTTTGTGACAGATTTCTTTTTACAAGTTTATGAGCTTCAGGTTTTTACACTGCACACAAGAATGAAACCATCCTATAGTGATCTTTCAGAAATATGCCAAGCATTTCATAACAGGCATAAATTATGGCAATAAGTGTCCTTGAACAGAAAATGAAGTATAAAACTTTTTAACTTTACCTCCTCCCCCATCATATTTTGTAATGTTGAGTCAGGGTTAGCAGTAGTGGAAGGTGGCAGAACACATATGCAAAATAATTTCATACCTGAAGTTTCACTGTTTCAGTTTCAACCCCAGGAAATACCATAGACCAGAGCTGAAAAGTGTTCATCAGGTTAAAAAATAAGAAAAGAAAACAGTATGAACTCAAGGTCAACTATATATAGAATACCACTGACCCATCTCATGACACTTTTTTTTTATTTGGTACGAGGGGGAAAGAGAGGACAATAGTTATGTCTGCATTCTACGAGATGTTTCATCACCCAGCCTGCTCATTATGAATATTAATTTTTTTTCAGTCTCTGTCATACTGATTGAAAATTTCTTAACTTTAATCACTAGTTTGTTTATTGCATTCATTTACTTGGTACCATGGTGTTTTTTCAATTATTATGGCCTTTATATTGACTAGTATGAACTAGCTCAGCTATTGTAGTGTTTGAATGTCAAAAGTCAGTACAATTTTACTTTATTAAATGAAATATGGTGGTTATTGCATAATGTAGTTCTAAAGAGGCTAAAACATTGACTTAACACAGAGGAAAATAAATAGAAAGCAATACAGATGCCTTTAAAATATATACGATTCACAGGTACCTGTCTAAGGGACATGATACCAAAAGAGTCAAGAAGGAACCTGAATATGACAGTTTGAGTACAACACCTGGCATACTCTTGGCCAAAAATGTTGCTTTAATGTTGGGAAATTGTGCAGATGTGCTAGAGCTTAGCAGGGCCCACAAACCACCCTATTTCCATGCTAGTATGGCCTGTCCCATTATCTACACACCAGTCTTCTGCTTTGTCTTACATATAACTAACGGTCTAATTCCCACCAACTGAATCCCTGGCCATGGTTGCTAGGGAAGCCCCTACCATTTCCAGCCCCTCCCACTTATGGTATTATAAAAGCCACTTCCACTTCTGGTTTCTTTCTCTTCTGTGTCCGACCTAGAGGAGGTCAGGCATGCAGACCGGGAGGCAGATGCTGGCCATTGTGGATGGCACCACATGACTTAACCCACTGCACTCACAGCCAACTCTGGGGCTCCCATATGAATTAATATTTGTATTGCTACCACCACGAGCTTGGTTCCTGAGTCATCTCTCCTGCCCATGATGCTATCCAGGCACTTTAAACCTAGGAATTCCAAGTGAGAGCAGGATTTCCAGGACAGTAGGAGAGAAATTATATAGAAAAGAACAAAGAGTAATGATGACAGAGCATTATAACCCTAGAGGAAATAATAGAAGAAAACCTCTTACCCTAAACAACAGAAAAGATATTCAGTTTAAAGAATCTCAGAGTGTTCCAAACAGATTCAACCAAGACACATAATAGTTATAAAGGAAAGAAGTAAGGATTAAGAAAGGATCCTGAATGCTGCAAGGGAAATACAAAAAAGTCACATACAGAGGAAAACCCATCAGAATATCAGCAGACTTCTCCACTATCAGCAGACTCTAAAAGCCAGAAGAGAATTAAAAGATATCTACAGAGATTTCAATAAAAAGGGTTTCATCCAAGGACAGTATATCCTGCTATACTGTCATTCAGAATAGACAGAGGGATAAAAACCTTCTCAGATAAGCAACAGTTAAAGGAGGCAACTATCACAAAGCTTATCCTGAAATAGGCTCTAAAGGGCCCCCATTGACATTAATAACAACACCAAAAAAATTGTCATGTATCAGAACAAAAATTGTTGAATAATGGCACTGCAATAATAATGGCACTGCAATAATTTAAATTCAGTCTTATCACTATTTAGTTCTATCAATAGCAATACAACATGTGGGAGGGATGGATATATTTAATATCTCAAGTTCTCCAACTGTCTAGACTGTAGCTCTAAGCACAAATACTAGCTTTTGCTAATATTTATCTTAGATTTGCAAAATGATCATACTCTGATAAGGGGATTAATTGTTTATGGATCTCTAAAAAATTATCAGAAAATAAAGATCTGCAAACATCCAAATCAATCATAACTTTAGGCCAGTTAGGTCAAGATCTTTTGACCTTGTAACTATTTAAAATATAAGGAGGTTCACATACCACTAGAAACATTCAGATCATAATGAAGTCAAGTGTAATAACACAGATACTTAGCCCCCCAACTAACCTGTCTATAATGATTAATTATTGATATTTTAACTTTCCCTAAATCTATAATAAACCCCTTACATCCTCTGTAAGACCTGTATTCCTCCTAGTCCTGGTACCTCTAGGATATGCCCATACTTCTTGAAATTCCTTTTCTATGATTCCTTTCTATAACTGCCAACTTTAACCAACTCACTACTGGTGCTGTCACCCTGCATTATGCTGCTATTGAAATCCTACTGTGGACTGTAACCTGAAATACCAGCCTGACAAGTCAACCTTGAAACTCTTCAAATCTGTTGCTCAACTCTGACACCATTCTCCCAGACAACATCCTCATACAATTCAGGTTACTTACCAAAATCAAGCAAAACTATTACAGTTCTATGCCCCCAGGAACATGTCTAACATGGTTTCCCTAGCTTTTTTCTACCCTAAAATTCCTAAGCTCATCTGCTATGATCGTACTTTCTGATTCCTGTTCATTAACCATCTTGTCTCAACTTAGGTCATGCCTGCTTCCAGATACCAGGATGCAGATGCTACCAAGACTCCACCCCAACTTATCTCGGCAGATGATTTCAACAATGTGTCCTGGGCCCTCATATCTCCAGTTCTCTGGTCCATGAAGGAAAATGGAAACATTCTGGGGTTATGGATTGACCTATCAATGCCCACGCTCAGCAGAGAAGCAGCTACAGAAGCCAGAACTCCTACCTTCTCTTCCCTGTAAACAACCTTGAACCATACTCCCAGCAGAGGAGAAGTTATAGGATGAAGATAAGGGGAACCTGCACTCTAGCTCCATTAGCACTGAGAGAGAAAGAAGAAAAAGGAGAGGGACATATGGAGGTAGTTTTGGTGTCAAGAGTGGCTTAGAGGGAAAGAGAGGATTGAATCAGGAAAAAAAGGATAACTTTGGATAAATGTAGACAGATAGTTGTAGAGAAGATGGTCAGCCAATGTCTATAACTTTAGGAGAACTGTGGTGGATCGCAGTGGGGAGGGTCAAGATTCAGAACTCTGGTGGTGGGAATGGTGTGGATTCAAACCCCTGTCGAAATGTAATTCTTTAATATAAAATTTTTTTTAAAATAACTTAAATCCATAATATCAAAAACTTCAATGGCATAAGTTCAGCATTATGAGTCACAGCATAAGAAGATGGATCAGAAAACAGAACTCAAACATATGTTGCTTGCAAGAATACCACATGACTCAACAAGAAAAACAAAAACAAACAAACAAAAAGAGTGAGGGGATAGAAAACTATCATACAAGCTAATCAACCACAAAAAAAAGCAGGAAGAGCCATTTTCATCTCTGACACAATAGAATTTAGATTAACTAAAGTAAAAAAAGATAGGCAATGTCATTACAAATTGATTAGAGGATCAATAAACCAAAAAGATTTAATAATTATTACTATCAATGCACTTAATGACAGCCCATCTAAATACGCCAAACACCTACTGAAAGAACTACAAAAAATACATAAGTAGTAGCACACTAATAGTAGGAGACTTAAACACCCAACTCTTGCACTTAGACAGATTAAGCAGAGAATCAACAAAGGAACAAGAGAATTAATTGAAGAGATGGACAGACTAGACTTCTGGACATTTTCAGAGTTCTTCACCCAAAGAAACTGGAATACACATTCTTTTCAAATCCACAGAGCACATCCTGAGGATAGACCATATCTTAGGCCACAAAGGCAGTATCAGAAAATTTAAGTACATTGAAATTATCCCAAAAATCTTCTCAGACTACAGTGGAGTAAAGCTAATACTCAACAACAAAAAGAAAATTACTAAAAGTCACAAAATTCGGAAACTCAACAACATGCTATGTAATAACTGCTGGATCAAAGAGGATATCAAGCAAGAAATTTAAATGTTCCTGGAAAAAAATGAAAATTAGAACAAAAGCTATCGAAATATTTGGGACACAACTAAATAAGTACTTAGAGTGATACTCATAGGCATACAAACACACATTAGAGAAAAGAAAAAGTATCTTCTCAGACCACAGTAGAGTAAGGCTAACATTCAACAACAAACAGAAAATTGCTGAAAGTCACAGAATTTGGAAACTCAATAACATACTGCTTAGGAACCGCTGGGTCAGAGAGACACTCAAGCAAGAGATTCAAATGTTCCTGGAAACAAATGAAAAGGAAGACACAAGCTATCAAAATATTTGGGACACAGCTACAGCAGTACTGTGAGGGAAACTCACAGTCATACAATCACACATCAGAGGAAAAACAAACAAACAAACAAAAAAAACCCTCAAATAAATGACCTTACTGCATAACTTCAGGACTTAGAGGAAGATGAACAAAGGAACCCTAAAGCAACCAGAAGGACGGAAATCACTAAAATTAGAGCAGAAATAAACAACATCAAAAATAAGAAAACCATACAAGGTCAATAAAGCCACATGTTGGTACTTTAAAAAATTAAACAAGATTGACAAACTCTTATCCAGACTCACTAAAAAAAAATAAATAAAGGGGTATAGAAGACTCAAATAAATAGAATTTAAGTGATAGAGGATATATCACAACTGACATCACAGAAATCCAGAAAATCATGCGAAACTTCTATGAAGAACTATACACCACCAAACTAGAAAATCTGGAAGAAATGGAAGAATTCCTAGAAACATATACCCTTCCAAAACTGAACCAAGAATAACTACAAAACCTAAATGCACCAGTCACAGACAAATAAATTGAAATAGTTATTAAGAATCTTCCCAACAACAAAAGTTCTGGACCACATGGCTTCACAAATGACTTCTACAGAACCTGCATAAAACAGTTAATAGCTATACTTCTAAAGCTCTTTCTAAATATATAAGAAAAAGGAACACTCCCTTCCACCTTCTATTAAGCCAGAATCACCCTGATACCAAAACAGATAGGGAAAGAACAAAAAAGCAAAACTACAGACCATTATCTATGATGAACATAGATGTCAAAATATTAAACAAAAACCTGGCTAACCTGATATAGCAGTATATCAAAAATATTGTTCATCATGACCAAGTGGGATTGATCCCAAGAATGCAAGGCTGGTTCAACACATGTAAGTCAGTTAATGGCATTCACCACATCAATAAAAGCAAAACCAAATGTTGTGCGGGCCGTGGAGAAGAGAGAGAGAAGGTCCAGAGTGAAGAGGGAACACAAATCTTTATTTGTGCTGGCACCTCAGAGTTGGGTGCTAGAGAAACAGGTTGGGCCACGTGGAGGTAGTGAAAATGGCCACCTCACGCAGTAACCTTTCCTGCATCTGAACACCGAAGTGAAGCGCTGGCAAGAGAGTGAGGTGCGGAACAAGAAGGGCTTTTATAGGAGCAGCTTTCATGAGAATGGGAGGGGGAGGAGTAAACCATAGCACTCCAGGATAGGATAATAACTCTCGTGAGAATGGGAGGGGGGAGGAGTAATCAAAGCACTCCAAATATCGTGGGAAAATAGACAATGCCCTGAGGGTACAACATGGTGGAACAGGCACTCCATGAAAGTCCCAACTCTTGCAGGAACTAGCAGCAGCCTGAGTGGACAACATGGCAGATGTGACTGTATCTGCACAATTTCCCAGCATCTCCCCCTTTCCTTTTATCTAATGCCCAAGGCAACAGTGTGTAAAGTCTATGAACTACTCAGCATCAGTCTATGAAAAACCAGCAACGTGAAGGGAAGGAAGCTGCTGTAAAATTGTCTAAAGTGTCCAAAGGGTATACCAGCAAGTCCGATAGAAGTCTCAGTCCAAAGTAGGTGACTAGGGGGAGAAATGGCAGGGGTGTGCCACTGTAGTTGTGCCATCTAGTGGGTGATGTCAGGGTGTGCAGGGGTACAGATTTTTTTTCTGGGAATCCTGTGGAAGAAACACAAACAATCTGCTTCTCGTGGTTAGCAGGGCATCTGATTTGAATGCTTTATAGAAAAAGAGGTTTGGTGCCTTAGCCAACTGAGTATTGGGGGATGTATCTTTCCTATTCATTTATTATTATTATTTTATATTATTTGTCATGGTAGCCAGCCTTTATCTGGAAGGTCCTGGGTGATTCATGGGGAAAAATAACTTACCTTTTAACAAGGACTCAAAGGTGTATGGAAGTGGGAACTTTTTTTTTTTTTTGGTATTTTGCCTTTTGTTGCCCTAGTTGTTTTATTGTGGTAATTATATTGTTGTTATTGCTGATATTGTGTATGTTGGATAGAACAGAGAGAAATGGAGAGAGGAGGGGAAGACAGAGAAGAGGAGAGAAAGAGACACCTGTAGACCTGCTTCACCGACTGTGAAGCGATAGTTTGATCCCTGGCAGCACATGTACCATAAAGATATCTGGTTCTTTCTCTCTCCTCCTCTCTTTCTCATTAATAAATAAATTGAAATGTTTTTAAAAAAGAATTATAGGACCTATTGTGAGCAGAAGAAGTAAAATAAGCTAGGGTCCCACTAAGGGTAACTAAGGGTAGACAGGTAAGGAAGGGAGAGTGTATCCATTGGTATGAAGAGGTAGGATCATATCTTAAGTCTAAGGGAAGCAGTCAGTGGATGTGATGTCTAGGGGAACAGCCATTTGTCTTTGGTGGTAGTAAAGGATGTCTGTGGCATGGCTGATGTTATAAAGGGAAACATCTTTAAATTGTTGGCTGACAAAGGCAGGCCTATGGTGGCAAGACAAGATACCCCAGTTAAGTTTACAAGAATATGTGAATGTTGTTAATTTACATAGGTTGTGTATGGAGGAACTTTTTTTATAGTTTAATACCTTACCATATGAACAGATGATTCTTCATATGAAGGCTTGATAGCTGTACTCACTTGTGAAAAAAAAACAAACTTGTAACAAGTTACAGGTTTACTATAATTGATACCTCGATGATTATAATTGGTTTGAATATCTTTATGATTTTGTTAAAAGGTCATCTAATGTGACCTCCTGTAGCAGTCTCTACAGCAGGATCTTTGGACCAATTATAGTTAATATATATATATATATATATATATATATATTGATTTTTAACCAATTTTACTTTGGAGTATAAACAGACTCAGGTTACTTAGAGAGTTAATGTATGTTAGTGACAATGATTTTAACATTTGTAGTGCCAGATTGATGCCAGATCTGTTGTAGATTAATTTCCACAAGATAGTTTACAGGGAACTTTTGGGGGCCCTCCAAAAGCGTCCTGTACACAGAATTTGCATTTTAGTTTTGGGGATATATTGTCACATTAACTATTTAGACTTTACCTTAAATAGTTAGTAACTTTAGAAAATTAACTTTACCTTCCCTGGTAGTGATATAGCTTCAAGGTTACACTTTTAACCATTAAGTTAATGTTTTACCAAACTTGAAACATACATATAAAAATTTAGTTATAACACACAGGAGGAAAAAAAAAATTTGTTATAAAAACATATTAAAAAATATATATCTGTCATTACTCAAACAGTTTAAGACTAAACACTTACATATATACCAAAACTTATATATAAAATCAAAAGAGAGAAAAAAATTGGAATTTTTCTGGACATCTCCAGAAATTTTGGCTGCATCCAGCATTTTTATATAAAATATAAAATTACCTTATAGAGTACTCTGTGCAGATGGGTTATGCAAAATTTTTTGGTCATTCAACATACTCACAAAACACAACTGGCCAGTCATAACATAAGACATTCAGGGGAGGGGTAGGATAGAGGGCTCTGTGAGCCAACTTTTGTAGGTTCTGCCATGTCATATTATGGATCCTGTGATGTATCCTGCTGCTAGTCCTCTTGTATTTCTTGTCCTTCAGGGATAACAGTGCCATCATGAGGATATTGTCGGACATGGCGTGCAGGAACCCAGAGAGGCTTAAAGTAATTAAGTGGGGAAATGCATGAAAAACCTCTTCCCATGGTCAATAGTGGGTCAGGCCCTTTCAAAATTTTATCAAGTGGGTCTTTCCATTTGACCTTAATAGATGGGAGAGTAGATGGTGTTTGCCAGTGAAGAATAATAGGAAGTCCAAGTTACAGTAAATATTAAAGAGATTTAACATAGTTAAGGCTTTTGCTAGCTGGATATTGGGGGCTACATTCCTCCTTTATCTCTAATTGAGCCTTAAGGGTTTGATGGGCCCTCTCGACAATGCCTTGTCCCTGTGGATTATAGGGAATGCCTGTGGTATGAGTAATGTTCCAGAGGGGACAAAAATCTTTAAATTGTTTGCTGGTAAACGCAGGTCCATTGTCAGTTTTCAGCTGAAGATGTAAGCCCATCACAGCAAAACAGGAGAGCATATAGCTAATAAGCTTTTTAGAACTTTCTCCTATCTGAGCTGTTGCCCACATAAACTTGAAAAGGTATCAATTGAGACAAACACATATTTTTGTTTGCCAAATTTTGGTATGTGGGTGACATCAATTTGCCAAATAGCATAAGCTTTTAAGCCTCGGGGATTAACACCAAGAGTCTGAATAGCAGGTGTTTTTTTATGAGACTTGCACAGGAAGAGCATGTAGCCAGGATGTTTTAACTGTGATAAAGGAACATCAGGAAATTGAGCTCGAAGGCCTTTAAGATTAACATGGGATAGAGAATAGAAATCAGCAGGATCAGAGACAGAGACTAGGAGAGCTCCTGTAGAGGCAAGGCAGTCAGCTGCAGCATTCCCCAGGAAGAGGGCTGTGGGAACGAAGGTGCTGAATATATAGTGGTTGGGTTTGAGAAGAGAGCATAGAGGTGATTTGAATCAAGAGAGGGAAAAGTGGGTTGTCATCAATTTTCACATAGAAACGAGCAAGCCATGGAAGTAAGTTAACAGTATACACACTGTCAGAAAAAAGGTCGAAGGATTCTGGCACAGCTTTTAATGCAAGGAAGACAGCATAAAGTTCTTTGTACTGAGGGGAATTCTCAGGAAGCTCAGAAAAGAGAGGTTTAGGGGTTGTTTGTCCGAGTAATATATAAGGGCAGCAGCTCCCTTTTTTTCCACCATCAGTGAAGACTGTAGGAGCAGAAGGAATGGGATCTTGAGAGAAAAGTTTAGGTGCTAGTAGAGGCAAAGGAGGTAAAGAAGCTATCAATTTATTAGAAGGAAAATGGTTATCTATTTGTCCTGGAAACCCTATGAAGCTTATGGCAAAGTGGGAATGATGGTGTATGAGCCACTCTGTATCTGTGAGAGGAAAGGGCAGAATAATTAAATCCGGTTCTTTCCCTAAGACCTGCACGGACCTATTTCTTCCTTGTTGAACCATAAATGTTACATCTATCTCAGTGAGGAGTCTTGGAGCTCTGCCTATTGGTGTGTGAAGCCACTCGAGAACCCCATGGTTCTGCCACAATGCCCCTACTACTGTGGGGGTGGAGTTAAAGATTAGAAGGTTTACCGGAGAGGAGGGAGAGAATTGAACAAGGTGCATGTCCTGGAGGGCCTGGTTAACCCTTTCCAGTGCTGAGGAGGCCTCGGGAGTTAATCTACGTTTTGAGGAGTGCTGTTTGTTTCCCTTTAACAGGTCAAACAGCTTGTAGGCAGATAAAGATACTGCCTAAGCCAATTTAAATTTCCACAAAAACTTTGTAAAGAAGCAAGAGTGAGGTTGGAAGGAAAAGTAACACTAGGTTTTAAGGGACAAATTTGCATTAGAGAAATCTCTGAACCTAAAAAAGATATTGGAGGAATTAGCTGTATCTTCTCAGGAGCCACATTAAGGCCGCTTTTCTTTAATGCAGAAATGAGAAAATCACGTAGGGCACAGAGATCTGTTTCTGATTTTCCCCAAATTAATACGTCATCCATGTAATGAAAAAAACTAAGGCCCTTATGGATATATGGAAAAAGGGCAGATTTAACAGACTTTTGACAAATTATAGGACTATTGGCCATGCCCTGGGGCAGCACCACCCATACATATCTGTCAGCAGGGCTGGCATTATTAGTAGAAGGAACAGAGAAGGCAAAACATTTACAATCTTGTGGATGCAAGGGAATAGATAAAAAAAACAATCTTGTATATCAATAGCTATGATTAGAATTCCCGTGGGAATTTCAGAAGCAAGAGGCAAACCCCTTTGCGGGGAGCCCCATACCTGCATGGTTTTATTATCCGCATGGAGACCTTGGAGGAGACACGATTTTCCTGAGCGCTTTTTAATCACAAGGACAGGAGTATTCCATGGGCTTCAAGAATGATGAATGTGTCCCAAGACAACTGCTCTTGGATGAGCTCCTTTAAAATTTCTATCTTATCCCTAGGTAAAGGCCACTGTTCCACCAAGACAGGCTCATTAAAAGCCAGCCTAATTGGGGAGTTTGGCTACGAACAGTGGCAGTTAGTATTGGGGGTGCTGATTAGGTCTGGTCTTGCAGGAGCGAGTGTTATGCTCTGCAGAGGCATCTGTGGTTATCCTAACATCAAGACATTCCAGAAGATTTCTGCCCAGTAGGTTGGTGCTAATATCAGCTACCAGAGGGTGAAAGTGTCCTGTAGAACCTTCCAGGTCTTCCTACATGAACGAATCTCTTGTGAGAAATGATTGGGTCACCCCTCCAACCCCGTGTATTGGGAACTCCCGGAGGAGTTCCCAATTTGGGGGAACCTCTGCTTGCCTTAAAATCATATTTTCTGCCCCCATGTCAATCAAATATTTAAAAGGAATATTGCCAATCCTTACTGTCATAGTAGGGTGACCACGTTCTAAAATAGGAGTGGTCCACAAAATCTCAGGCCCTGAATTTGTACCATTCAGGGGCGTGCCATCTTTATGAAAATTGGACCAACAACCTATCTTCCAATGAAACCCTTTCTGACATCTAGGACAAGATGTTCATGGCTTCTGGCTCCCTGACTGAAAGCGGAGTTGCCCTGACTGGAGGCGGGGTCACCCTTACTGGAGGCATGGTCGCAGCTTTCTGGACACTGGTTACGCCATTGCCCTTGGCAACCACACTGAAAGCAGGCCCCATTTTGATTACGTGGGATAACTGCATAAACCTGTGTCATAGCGGGTGCCCCATAATTGCCTGATGTAAGTTCCTGTGTCACTAAAATCCAATTATCTGGGTGTAGGTGTTTAAGACTAAGGCATGCCTGAATTGTGGTATCATGCCATCCCAGACAATAGAACGCAGGAGGAAAGAGACGATTTCAGGATTATAAACCTTTCTGTCTAAGATTTGCCTCACCCTTGAGATGAAGTTCACTAAGGATTCATCAGTGTTTTGGTGAAGAGAGTTAATAGGGGCTGAGGCCTCTACTGTGGTTGGGGTTAACCTTTCCCATGCTTGTGTTGCACAGATGCATACCTGTTCAAAATAACCGGTTGGAAACTTGGCTTCTGCCTGCTGAGTTCCAGTTTCAAACTCTCCTACTCCAAACAATGCGTCAAAATTCCATGTTGTTTGTTACTATTTTCCTGCGGTTGTCTAGAGCATTCATCACGGAAGCATGCCTTCCATTGTAGATAGAGGGGGTCTGGCAATGCAGCACAAACCAGGTCTTTCCAGTCCTGGGGTGTATTCAGATGATGGTAAAAACTCCTTAAAATGGACTTGGTCCATGGAGCGTGAATGCCGTCCTCCTTCACTGCTTGACTGAGTTCCCTGAGCACTTTGGAGGAGTATGGGTACCACACCTGAGGGTTTTGTCTATTGGGGGCCACTTTTACTGGGAAGGTGTGGACTTGGTCTGATGATGCAGGGGAAAGAGTTACAGAAGTGGAGGCTGCTGTAGTGGCTACAGGGGAAACTGAGCACATATCTACGGGGACGGAGCTCTTGGAATAGACTGCAAAAGGTTTAAGGTCTCTAAACTCTGAAAACATATCCTTTAACTGCTGTATCTCCGCCACAAGGTCTCTTAATGATGAGGTATCAGCAGGGGGAGGGGTCGAAGCAGAATCCTCAGGGTCTTTTAATGATGAGGTATCAGCAGGGGGCGGGGCTAGAGAACTGGAAGCCTCAGGGTAAGCCAAAACCGTGGCAGCTGGGGGCGGGGTCAAAGGAGGAGTGTACGAACACGTGTACGTGTCTGTGGGGTGGAAGTTTTGGGACTAGCTGCTGATTGCTTAGGGCATCTTAAGCACATATGCTTTAATTCTCGTATCTCAGCCTCAAGGTCGCTTATCCTCATGGCAGACCGTGTTGTACATATCTTGTAATTAGTGATTCTAGCTATGAGAACCCATGGTGTAGCGAAAATTAAAGTGTCTCTGAGAGCAAGATCCTGTCCCAGGAGAGAAGGAGATAATGTCTGGGACACCTCCTCATAAAATGAAAAAAATCCCATGGTGAGTGGAAACGCAGGGCCACAGAGTCAGGTGGCTGCCACTTACTTGTGTCTGGGCAGCTTTTCTTTACCATAGGCCAGGCATGAGTGCGGGACACGTCGGGCACCAGATGTTGTTGTGCGGGCCGCGGAGAAGAGAGAGAGAAGGTCCAGAGCGAAGAGGGAACACAAATCTTTATTTGCGCTGGCACCTCTGAGTTGGGTACTAGAGAAACAGGTTGGACCACATGGAGGTAGCGAAAATGGCTGCCTCACGCAGTAACCTTTCCTGAGTCTGAACACCGACGTTAAGCGCTGGCAAGAGAGTGAGGTGCGGAAGAAGAAGGGCTTTTATAGGAGCAGCTTTCGAGAGAATGGGAAGGGGGAGGAGTAACCATAGCACCCCAAATATCGCAGGGAAATCGACAATGCCCTGAGGGCACAACATGGCAGAACAGGCACTCCGAGAATGTCCCAACTCTTGCGGGAACTAGCAGTAGCCTGAGGGGACAACATGGCAGATGTGACTGCATCTGCACAATTTCCCAGCATCAAAGACCCCATAATTATCTCAATAAATGCAGAGAAAGCCTTTGACAAAATACAATACCCATTCATGCTCAAAACACTATACAAAATGTGAATAGATGGGAAATTCCTCAAGATAGTGGAGTCCATGTATAGCAAACCAATACCCAACATCATACTCAATGGACAGAAGCTGAAAGCATTTCCCCTCAGATCAGGGACTAGACAGGGCTGTCTATTATCACCATTATTTTTTAACATAGTATTGCAAGTTCTTGCCATAACAATCAGGCAAGAGAAAGAAATCAGAGGAATACAGATTGGAAGGGAAGAAGCCAAGCTCTCCCTATTTCCTTATAATGTGATAGCATACATAGAAAAATATGAACAATCCAGCAGAAAACTACTGGAAATTATTAGGCAATATAACAAGATGTCAGGCTACAAAATCAATGTATAAAATTTGGTGGCATTTCTTTATTCAAATACTAAATCCAAAGAAAAAGACTTCCAGAAATCACTCTCATTCACTGTTGAAGCATAATCAATAAAATACTTAGGAATAAACCTGATGAAAGATGTTAAAGATTGTATACCAGAAACTACCAGTCATTATTCACAGAAATAAAAAAATGATACCAAGAAATGGAAAGACATCCCATGCTCATGGATTGGAATTATTAATATCACTAAAATGAATATTCTCCCAAGAGCCATATACAAATTTAATGAGATACCCATTGAAGTTCCACCAAGCTTCTTTAATAGAATAGAACAAAAGCTACAATCATTTATCTGGAACCAGAAAACACCTAGAATTGACAAAACAATTTTGAGGAAAAGAAAGAGAAATGGAGGTATCACACTCCCAGATCTCAAACTATATTATAAGGTCATTATTATCAAAACAGTCTGGTACTGGAACAAAAATAGGCACACAAACCAGTGGAACAAAATTTCGAACCCAGAACTACACCCCTACACCTACAGATACCTAATCTTTTATAAGGGGACCCAAAGTATTAAATGGAGAAATGAATCTCTCTTTAATAAATGGGGTTAGGAAAACTGGGTTGAATTATGCAGAAGAATAAATCTGAACAAGAAACAAAATATCTTACCATAAAATTATCTCACCAGAAACAAACATGAACTCCAAAAGGACCAAGGACCTGGATGTTGGGCCAGAAATTATCAAATACTTAGAGGAAAACATTGGTGGAACACTTTCCTACCTAAACCTCAAGGACATCTTTGATGATACAAACCCCATTGCAAGGAATAATAAAGCAAAAACAAATCAATGGGACTACATCAAATTGAAAACCTTCTGAACAGCCAAAGAAACTATCACACAAACAAGGAGACCCCCCTCAGAAAATGGGAGAAGATTCTCACATGCCATACAACAGACAAGAGACTAATAACCAAAATATACAAAGAGCTCAGCAAACTTAGCAACAAAAAAGCAAATGACCCCATCCAAAAATAGGCAGAGGATATGAAAAGAACATTCACTACAGCAGAGATCCAAAAGGCTAACAAACACACAAAAAATTGCTCCAGGTTGCTGATTGTCAGAGAAATGCAAATAAAGACAACATTGAGGTACCACCTCCCTCCTGTGAGAATGGCATACATCAAAAAGGACAGCAGCAACAAATGCTGAAGAGGCTGTGGGGACAGAGGAACCTTTCTGCACTGCTGGTGGGAATGTAAATTGGTCCAATATCTGTGGAGAACAATCTGGAGAACTCTTAGAAGGCAAGGCATGGGGGAGCCGGGTGGTAGTGCAGCAGATTAAACACAGGTGGTGCTAAGCGCAAGGACCAGCATGAGGATCCCGGTTCGAGCCCCCAGCTCCCCACCTGCAGGGGAGTCACTTCACAGGCGGTGAAGCAGATCTGCAGGTGTCTGTCTTTCTCTCCTCCTCTCTGTCTTCCCCTCCTCTCTCCATTTCTCTCTGTCCTATCCAACAACAATGACATCAACCACAACAATAATAAAAAAAAGACAACAAGGGCAACAAAAGGGAAGATAAATAAATAAAATTACAAAAAAAATATTTAAATATTTAAAAAAAAGAAGGCAAGACATGGATCTTCCATATGACCCAGTAATTCCTCTTCTGGACTTCCCAAGGACTCTGTAACACCCAAGAAAAAAAAATGTGTACACCTATGTTTATAGCATCACAATTCATAATAGCCAAAATCTGAAAGCAACCCGGGTGCCAAACAACTGATGAGTGGCTGAAAAAGCTGTGGCATGTATACACAATGAAATATTATGCAGCTATTAAGAACAATGAACCCACCTTCTCTGACCCAAATTGGATGGAACTAGAAGGAACTATGTTAAGTGAGCTAAGTCATAAAGATAAGATGAGTATGAGATGATCCCATTCATAAACAGAAGTTCACAAAGATGTACAGAAAGGGAAATTCAAAGCAGGATTTGACTGAATTTGGAGTAGGGCACCAAAGTAAAAACCCTGGGTTGAGGGTGAGGGTAGATGTTCAGCTTCACGGGTCGGGGGTTGGGGGAGATGGGATGGGACACAGTATTTTGATGGTGGGAATGGTGTTTATGTACATTCCTATTAATTTTTAGTCATATAAATCACTATATAATTAATATGAGAAGGGACAAATTGAATGAATGTCTTAAATTATTTAATGTAGAGACCATAGGCTGAGTCTTTGATATGATGACCATTTAAAAATATTAGACCTGGGAGAACAGAAGCAACCATTGCACAGCTATATACAAATAATGTCAAAGGAAATAAATTCTGGTGATATTATCTATGATACAGCAAATCCTAACAAATAGGTATTTGAAAGTTAACCCACTTACCAAATAATGTGATTATAGCAATTACTATCTATTGCCTTCTTAACCCCTAAGACAGCAGGAACCTCCCACTTTCTTTATAGAGCTTATATTTTCCCTAGTCCTGGAACCTCTATGGTGGGGCTCACATTCCTGGATGCTTCTTTCAATTCATACAAAATAATATTGCATTCACTGATGCCAACCTATTCAATGCAGAGTACCACATCAGCATGCTTCAGTTCAGACTGTCCAGAAATGTAAGGTTTGGGATGTCCACCATTCCCTCTAATTACTCGGGTGAGACCTTTTGTTTCATAGGTTTCTCTAATTCCATTCCAGAATTAAGAAAGTCCCAAAATCTATATATAGACCAGGTTCTGTGAGATAAAGCATATGTTCACATGTACCCATAAATTAGGAAAAAAATATATACCTGAAAGCAAAAGTACACAATAGTCTCCTGTGAGTCAGTATAAATTTCCTAAGGAAATAGTGTCTACTTAGACTTAGATACCCTCCTCATCTACTTCCTATTACAGTTCTCTCACTCACTCCAAAGCTAACATCATCAAAACAAAGACTGTAAAAGCTGAATAAGGGCAAGAGACTGGCATACTTTAAGGATGACTCTTTAGTCACTATCAGGCCACCACATCAGCTGGGGCCCTATTTGGGGTGTCCTGAGATTCCCAAATAGACATGATGGGCCTAGACCTCGAATAAATCCCACTCTCCAGTGTTACCAGTCACCTGTATCAGGAACCACAAAATAGACCCCTTTGTGAGTCCCCCATAGGACCTTGCCCTCAATGTGGATCAACAACAATAGAGAATGTTCCATCTTTGAAAGGGAAAATGGATAACATACTCTATACTATACCTGAGGAAGATGCGTCGCTACTGGGGCAGCATGGAATGTTCCTACTCATGACAACGGAATGTGAGCTCAGATCTACAGGGATGCAGAGGTCACATAGGCTCCTAAGCTGAATATGGGCCCCAGATCACATCAAATTGATTGTGTTTACATTCAACAATATTTATACACTTTTCCCCTATTAGGGAGCTACTCTCTTCCCTGATCCAGCTTTCTAGGCCATTTCCCAGCCATGACACTATCTCCTTAGACAATAACTTGGATCTTGAATCCACCTGCATATCATATTTCAGGCTCAGAAAAAAAAAAAAAACAGTACAGCCACAAGCCCTTTGGAATATAACTAAAATATACCTACCAGCTATCTACAAAAAGGATTAGCCCTCAACTCTTCATCTGCCCTATTCCAGCCTTTAGGTTCATGATCGGTCAACAATTTGTTTGTATATGTTAACTCTCTTTTCAGCTACCAGGTTCCCGATGCTAGCATAATGCCAACCAGACTTCCTTGGACAGAAAACCCACCATTGTGTCTTGGAGCTCCGCTTCCTCAGAGCCCCACTCCACTAGGGAAAGAGAGAGGCAGGCTGGGAGTATGGATGAACCTGTAAATGCCCATGTTCAGTGGGGAAGCAATTACAGAAGCTAGACCTTCTACCTTTTGCATCCCACAATGAGCTTGTGTCCATACTCCCAGAGGATTAAAGAGTAGGAAAAGTATAAGGTGAGGGAATGGGATATGGAGTTCTGGTGGTAGGAATTGTGTGGAGTTGTACCCCTCTTATCCTATGGTTTTGTTAATTTTTCCTTTCCATAAATTAAAAAAAAATACACCTATACTTTTAAAGCTCTTCCAAAAGACTGAAGAAACAGGAATAATTCCTTCCATCTTCTCTAAGGTGAACACCAATCTGATATGAAAAGCAGATACAGACACAATGAGAGAGAGAAAGAGATAGAGAACTAGAGATCCATATTTCTAATTAAGAGTGAAGCTAAAATACTGAACAAAATCCTAGCAAAACTGGAAACAGCAGTATATTAAAATGATTGTTCATCACAATCAAGGGGTGTTTATGCCTGGAATGTAAGGCTGGTTCAATATGTGTAAATCAATCAAACTGAACCACTTTATGTCACCAGAAACTAATTAAACCCCAAGTGGATCAAGGACTTGGATGTTAGACCAGAAACTATAGGATACTTAGAATAAAACATTGGCAGAACAATTTCCCACCTAAACCTCAAGGACATCTTTAATGACGCAAACTCAATTGCAAGGAAAACTAAAACAAAAACAAATCAATGGGACTACATCAAATTGAAAAACTTCTGCATAGCCAAAGATACTATCACACACAGAAAGAAATCCCTCACAAAATGGGAGATTTTCACATGTCATATGTCATACAAGAGACTAATAACCAAAATATACAATGATTTCACCAATCTTAGCACCAAAAAAAACAAACGACCCCATATAAAAATGGGCAGAGGATATGAACAGAACATTCACTACAGAAGAGATCCAAAAGACTAAGACATGAAAAATTGCTCTAGGTCACTGATTGTCAGAGAAATGCAAATAAAGACAACTTTGAGATACCAGTTCACCCCTGTGAGAATGGCATACATCAAAACAGACAGCAACAACAAATGATGGAGTGGCTGTGGTTATAAAACAACTTCTCTGCACTGCTGGTGGGAATGTAAACTGGCCCAGCCTCTGTGGAGAGTAGTCTGGAGAACTGTCACAAGGCTAGACATGGACCTTCCATATGACCTAGTAATTCCTCTCCTAGGGATATACCCCAGGACTCCATAACACCCAACCAAAAAGATATGTGTACACCTATGTTCATAGAGGCTGGTTCAATATTTGTAAATCAATCAGTATTTTCCACCACAAAAATAAAAACAAAACCAAAAATCTAATGATTATCTCAATAGAATTAGATAAAGTCTTTGACAAAATCCAACTTGCATTCATAATCAAATCACTACAAATAATGGGAATAGATGGAAAATTCTTTAAAATATTGGAGTCCATACAGCAAACCTACAGCCAACATTCTACTAAATGACAGAAGCTGTAAGTATGCCCCATGTATGATTGGGGACCAGACAGGGCTGTCCATTATCACCATTACTCTTCAACATAGCATTGGAAGTTCTCGTCTTAGCAGTCATCATAGCAAGAGAAATTAATCAAATGAAAACAGAATGGAAGGTAAGAAATAAAACTCTCACTACAAACTTTCACTACGTGTGAATTCTGTGATAGTATACACACAAAAACCTAAATAATCCAGCAGAAGGTTTCTCAAATTCATTAGGAAATATAGCAAAATGTCAGGCTAAAAAAATCAGTGTACAAAAATAAGTGGCATTTATTTATGTAAACACTAAGTCTGAAGAATAGGATGTCCAATGAAATCACTCCTATTCTCTTGCAGCAAAATAAATGAGACATATAGGAACAAAACAAACCAAAGATGTGAAAGACGTATATAGAAAAACTGTAAATTGCTGTTCATGGAAGTAGAAAATGATAAAATGAAATAGAATGGTATCCCAGCTCATGTATTGGAAGAATTAATATTATCAAAATGAATATTCTACACAGAGCCATATACAAATTCAATGTGATACCTGTCTAAGACCAACCAAGTTTCTTTAAGAGAATAGAACAAAAATTGCAATCATTTGTCTGGAACCAGAAAATACCTAGAATCACCAAAACAATCTTTACGAAAAAGAAACAGAAATGGAAGCATCACACTCCCAGATCTCAAACTACACTATATGGCCATCATAATAAAAACAGTCTTGTACTAGTACAAAAATAGTTACACAGACCAGTGGAATAGAATTGAAAACCCAGAACTAAACCTCCACACCTATGGACATCTAATTTTTGATAATGAGGCCCAAATTATTAAATGGAGGAAGGGGACTCTCTTCAATTAATGGTGCTGGGAAAACTGGGCTGAAACATACAGAAGAATGAAACTGAACAACTTCATCTCACCAGAAACAAAAGTCAACTCCAAGTGGATCAAGGACTAGAAACTATCAAACTCTTAAGAGGAACACATTGGTGGAACATGTTCCCACCTAAACCTGAAGGACATCTTAGATGATACAAACCCAATTGCAAGGAAGACTAAAATAAAAACAAATCAATCAGACTACACCATATTTAAGAGCTTCCTCAAAGCAAAAGAAACCATCATCCAAACAGTGAGAACTCTCACAGAATGGGAGACTATCTTCACATGCCATACATCAGAAAGAGACTAATAACTAAAGTATATAAAGAGCTCACCAAACTTAGCAACAAAGCAAATGATCCCATCCAAATATGAACAGAATGTTCACTACAGAAGAGATCCAAAAGACCCATAAACATAAGAAAATTTGCTCCAGGTCACTGATTGTCAGAAAAATGCAAATAAAGACAACAGTGAGCTACCACCTCATCCGTGTGCGAATGGCATATATCAAAAAAAAAGCAGCAACAAATTCTGGAGAGGTTGTGGGGACAAAGAAACCCTTCTTCACTGCTGGTGAGAAAGTAAATTGGTCCAACCTCTGTGGAGAGCGGTGTGGTTAACTTTCACAAGGCTAGAAATAGACCTTCCATATGACCCAGTAATTCCTCTCCTAGGGATATACCTCAAGGACTCCATAACACCCAAACAAAAAAAATGTGTACACTTATGTTCATAGCAGCACAATTCATAATAGGTAAAACCTGGAAGCAAACCAGGTGTTCAACAACAAAGGAATGGCTGAGAAAGCTGTGGTATAGATACACAATAGAATACTATGCAGCCATTAAGAACAATGAACACACCTTCTCTGACCATCTTGGATGGAGCTAGAAGGAATTATGTTAAGTGACCTAAGTAAGAAAGACAAAGATGAGTGTGGGATGATCCCACTCTTAAATAGAAGTTGAGAAAGAAGACCAGAAAGGGAAAATTACAGCAGAATCTGACTGAGTTTGGAGTAGAGCACCACAGTAAAAATCTCTGTGTGGTGGGTTAGGGTAGATGTTCAGCTTCACTGGGGGGAGTGGGGAGGATTACAGACCTTTGCTTGGTAGGAATGGCATTAATATACATTCCTGTAAACTTATAATAACATTAATCACTATTGAATAAATAAGAAAGGGGAAATGGATTGAATATCTCAAACTTTTTGTTGCAGAGCCCATAGCTCTGGGTATATACTCTTTCAATATAAACACTTAAAACTTCAAATTAGTAATCAAATTGAATTGTAACAGTGGTCTCAAATTATTAAGACATGTTATGACATGTTCTTTGAAATATTAAATATTATACATGCTTAGACCAGGGAGAACAGAAACAACTAGTTCTGTTAATTTATAAGATACAGCAATAAGTAAATAGCCTTAAAAGACATTAAATTATGGTGAGGTTTTTGTAAGAGAAAGAAAATGCTAACAAAGATATTTTCAAAGTTATCCCAATTGCCAAATAATTTGGTGATAGCAATAACTATCTATCTATCTTAAACACTTAGACAGCAAGAACCTTCTCCTTTCTCTATAAAGCCCATATTTCTCCCAGGCCTGGAAGCTCTAGGGTGGGGCTCATATTCATGCATGTCTCTCTCAATTCATACCAACTGATACTGCATCTGCTGATCCCAGCCTAAGCAATGGAACAAGTACCACCTCAGAATGTTACACTTCAAACCAAGTCCAGAGAGGTCAGGTGTGGAATATCAACCCTTAAACTTCATTAATCTGGTGAAACCTTTTCTGTCATAGGACTCCTTAATTCCATTTCGGGTGGCTCACTTCTTAAAAAAAAATCCATCAAAACCTAGATATATGGGGGATTCCAGAAGATGGTGGAATGAGAAGCTGCTAGTGGCTTGAGCTCCGGCCACATCTACTGGAAATGGTAGTATTTTTTGCCTTTAGTGGGCCAATCAATAAGGGGTCCTAGTGGAGACACCAAGGAGGTGACTATAACTCAATTTGGGGTAGCAAATAGAGTAAAAAGAAAGCGAAAATTTTTTTCTTTTAAATTATTGTTCCCGAAGAGCCCCACCCCCACCCCCTGCATCATCAGTCCCTGGGGACCAGAGATCTGCTCCTAGCAGACTCCCCTGCTGAGCTTCTTTCTTTACCAAGATTCCTGTCACACCAGGGGGTGCCATTCATTCCAATTATATTTCCTTCTGAAACCTTTGGCCTTTTTTCTTTCTAAGTAGCCAGTCAGCAGCCTCTGCTCAGGGGGCCTGAGGCAATCTGAAGCCATACAAGCTGAAGACAGAACAGGGTTTTTTACTCTGTTCTATTTTATTATCAATACAAGATAAATGTATATCCCTTTCCCCCTCTCCTTCGGGTTGACTAGAATTAACTCTTAGTGTATTTTCCATTGCTAGGGGACTGGGTGTCTTGTTCACTGCTAAAATAACTTACTTCACTTTTCCTACCACCCCTACCCATTATCTCCCTATCCCCCATATAGCTAATTAAATAATAAAAATAAATAAATAAATAAATAAAAACTCTTTGCTTTCACTGCTCTTTTATTACTGTTCTTTTTCTTATCTTTTTCTTTTTTCTCTCTTTCTTTTTTTCTTCTTTTTCTCATTATTGTCATCCTTTCTTCCTTCCTCCTTCAGCTTTCTGAATTCACTGATACATGTATGGGAATTATTTTGGGGAAGAAGTCTGACTCAGAGTGGACCATCTCTGCGTGTGTCTCTGCTCTACTTCCCTTTCTCCTTTAGCTACCCCTAGAATATACAGTGGATAGTAGATTTGCATAACTGTCTATTACTGCTATACTTGTCTAGTCCTGAGGGTTTTTTTTTTTCCTTTCTTAACAATCAGCTGTCTCTGCTCAGGAGGCTTGAGGCAATCTGGAACAGGTTTTTTTTTTTTTTTTTATAAAGTTTTTTTCTTGAAATATTTATTTTATTTATTAAATTTTGTTGCCCTTGTTGTTTTATTGTTGTAGTTATTATTGTTGTTGGATAGGACAGAGAGAAATGGAGAGAGGAGGGGAAGAGAGAGAGGGGGAGAGAAAGATAGACACCTGCAGACCTGCTTTACCGCCTGTGAAGCGACTCCCCTGCAGGTGGGGAGCCGGGGTTTGAACCGTGGAACAGGTTTTTTACCCTGCTCTATTTTATTACAAATATTATATAAAGGTGTATATCTTCCCCCCACCTTTAGATTGACCAGAATTAACTCATAGGGTGTCTTTCATTACTAGGGGACTGGCATCTTATCCATTATGAGAGAAGCTTGTCTCATTAATCCTACCTCCTCTACAGACTCTCCCATTCTCCCTCCTCCTAGCTAATTAAAAAAATAAAATAAATATAAATTAATCAATTAAAAAACTCCATTCATTGCTCTTTTATTACAGCTCTTTTTCTTATCTTTTTTATTTTCCTCTCTTGTTTCTCTTTTTTATCTTGTCTTCCATTTCTTCCTTCCTTCTACTTTATCTTTCTGAATTCACTGATATTCATTTGTGAATTATTTTGGGGAATAAATCCTACTCAGAGTGGTCTCTCTATGTGTGTATCTCTTCTGTACTTCCCTTTCTCCTCTTGCTACCCCTAGAATATACAGTGGATAGTAGATTTACATAATTGCCTATTCTTGCTATCCCTTCTTTCCTTTCTCTTTCTTCTTCACTTGGACTTGGTTGCTATTTTTTCACGGACTGGAGACATTGTTTGGCTAACCGGTAGTGATTAAACTGCTTCAATCCTTGCTTCAGTTGTTATTGTAATTCCTGAGGTTGGTTATTGCATTTGTCATAAAGGTATTTAGTACAGTGTTGCTTGTACTCAAAACACAACAACTGAGGAACAACAGAACATAAAAATAAGAAACACATAAATCAAAAAAATGGGTAGATCAAAAACAAATGAAACTGCTACTCCAGTGAATGAAGACAAGAGCCTAGAAGAAACTACAAATCAGCCAGAAGTAACCATAGATAAGAAAAGTATGCAAGTAATAATAAACTTATTAATCACAGAAATGAAAACAACATTGGTGGCAAGGAATGGCAGTATTAGGGAAACAACAGTTGAGACCCCCAAGGAAAATACTGATTATCATGAGACAATTAAAGAACTGAAAACTGAAATAGCTGAACTGAGGAAAGAAGCTGAGGGAAGGGAAAGCCAACTAATAGAAGCAAAAAACAGAATTAGTCTCACAGAGGATGAGTTAGAGAAAACCAAGAAAGAGGTGAAAGATCTCAAAAAGAGATTGAGAGACACTGAAAAGAAAAACAGAGACATATGGGATGATCTCAAAAGAAGTAACATTCATATAATTGGCCTGCCAGAGGAATAAAGAGAGGAAGGGGAAGCAAACATTCTAGAGGAAATTATAGAAGAAAATTTCCCAGACCTGAATAACAGAAAGGACATCAAGATTCAAGAGGCCCAGAGAGTTCCAAACAGAATTAACCCAGACCTGAAGACACCAAGACACATAATAGTCACAATGAGAAGACGTAAGGACAAAGAAAGGATCCTAAAGGCTGCAAGAGAAAAACAAAATTCACATAAAGGCGAAAACCCATAAGACTATTAGCAGACTTCTCCACTCAAACTCTAAAAGCCAGAAGAGAATGGCAAGATATCTATCAGTCCCTGAATGAAAAAGGGTTTAAACCAAGTATAATATATCCTGCTAGACTTTCATTCAAACTAGATGGAGGGATCAAAACCTTCTTAGACAAACAACAATTAAAGGAGGCAACCATGACCAAACCGGCCCTGAAAGAGGTTCTAAAAGGCTTCTTATAAACAAGAACATCACTATAATACTTGCAATATATCAGAGAAAACAAAAATTTGTTGAACAATGTCACTATAATACATTAAATCCATAATATCAATAAATATCAATGGCTTAAACTCACCCATCATAAGGCACAGAGTGGGGGATGGATCAGAAAACATAACCCAACCATATGTTTCTTGCAAGAATCCCATATGACACAACAAGATAAACACAGACTTAAAATGAAAGGATGGAAAACTATCATACAGGCTAACGGACCACAAGAAAAGGCAGGAACAGCCGTTCTCATCTTAGACACAATAGATTTAAAATTAAATAAAGTAATAAAAGATAGGCAAGGACATTACACAATTATTAGAGGATCAATCAGTGAAGAAGACTTAACAATTATTAACATCTATGCACCCAATGATGGACCATCTAAATATATCAAGCATCTACTGAAAGTGTTGAAAAAATACATCAATAGTAATACAAATAATAGTGGGAGACTCTAGTACCCCACTCTCACACTTAGACAGATTAAAAAAGCAGAGAATCAAAAAAGATACAAGAGACTTAAATGAAGAGACTGACAGACTAGACCTTTTGGACATTTTCAGAGTCCTTCACCCCAAAAAACTGGAATACACCTTCTTTTCAAAACCACATAACACATACTCAAGGATAGACCACATGTAAGGCCATAAAGACAGCATCAATAAATACAAGAGCATTGAAATCATTCCAAGTATCTTCTCAGAGCACAGGGGAGTAAAAGTAACATTTAACAACAAACAGACAATTATTAAAAGACACAGAATTTGGAAACCAAACAACATACTCCTTAAGAACCACTGGGTCAGAGAGTCAACAAGCAGGAAATTAAAATGTTCCTGGAAACAAATGAAAATGAAAGCACACCCTATCAAAATATTTGGGACACAGCTAAAGCAGTACTGACAGGGAAACTTATAGCCATACAATCACATATTAAAACCAAGAAGAAGCTCAAATGAATGACCTTACTGCACACCTCAAGGACTTTGAGGAAGAGAAACAAAGGAACCCTAAAGCAACCAGAAGGACAGAAATCACTAAAATTAGAGCAGAAATAAATAACATTGAAAATAATAGAACCATACAGAAGATCAATGAAGGCAAATGTTGGTTCTTTGAAAGATTAAACAAAATTGACAACCCCCTAGCCAGACTCACCAAACAAAAAAGAGAGAAGACTCAAATTAATAGAATTGTAAACGATGCAGGAGATATCACAACTGACACCACAGAAGTCCAGAGAATTCTGTGAAACTTCTATAAAGAACTATATGCCACCAAGCTAAAGAATCTGGAAGAAATGGAACAATTCCTAGAAACATATGTCCTTCCAAAACTGAACCAAGAATAACTACAAAACCTAAATGCACCAATCACAGACAAAGAAATTGAAACTGTTATTAAGAATATCCCCAACAACGAAAGTCCTGGAATAGATGGCTTCACAAATAAATTCTACAAAAGCTTCAGGAAACAGTACCCATAATTCTTAAGCTTTTCTATAAGATAGAAGCAACAGGAATACTCCCTTCCACCTTCCATGAAGCCAACATCACCCTGATAACAAAAGCTGATAGGGACAGAACAAAAAAGGAAAACTACAGACCAATATCTCTGATAAACATAGATGCCAAAATATTAAACAAGATCTTGGCCAACCGGATACAGCAGCACATCAAAAAGATTGTGCATCATGACCAAGTGGTATTCATCCCAGGAATGCAAGGCTGGTTCAACATCCATAAGTCAATCAATGACATTCACCACATCAAAAAAAAAACAAAGCCAAAAACCACATGATTATCTCAATAGATGCAGAGAAAGCCTTTAACAAAATCCAACAACCATTTATGCTCAAAACTCTACAAAAAATAAGAATAGATGAGAAATTCATCAAGATAGTGGAATCTATATATAGCAAACCTACAGCCAACATCATACTCAATGGACAGAAGCTGAAAGCATTCCCCCTCAGATCGGGGACTACACAGGGCTGTCCACTGTCACCGTTACTCTTCAACATAGTATTGGAAGTTCTTGCCATAGCAATCAGGCAAGAGAAAGGAATCAAAGGAATACAGATTGGAAGGGAAGAAGTCAAGCTCTCAGTATTTGCTGATGATATGATAGTATACATAGAAAGACCTAAAGAATCCAGCAGAAAACTACTGGAAGTTATTAGTCAATATAACAAGGTATCAGGCTACAAAATCAATGTACAAAAATCAGTGGCATTTCTTTATGCAAACACTAAATCTGAAGAAGAAGACATCCAGAAATCACTCCCATTTAGTGTTTCAGCAAAATCAATCAAATACCTAGGAATAAAGTTGACCAAAGAAGTGAAAGACTTGTATACTGAAAACTATGAGTCACTACTCAAGGAAATAGAAACTGATACCAAGAAATGGAAAGATATCCCATGCTCATGGATTGGAAGAATAAATATCATCAAAATGAATATTCTCCCCAGAGCTATATACAAATTTAATGCAATACCCATCAATGTTCCACCAAGCATCTTTAAGAGAATAGAACAAACACTAAAATCTTTTATCTGGAACCTGAAAACACCTAGAGTTGCCAAAACCATCTTGAGGAAAAGAAACAGAAATGGAGGCATTAGACTTCTAGATCTCAAAGTATATTATAAAGCCATCATCATCAAAACAGCATGGTACTGGAACAAAAATAGGCACACAGACCAGTGGAACAGAATTGAAAGCCCAGAAATAAATCCCCACACCTATGGACATCTAATCTTTGATAAGGGGGCCCAAAGCATTAAAAGGAAGAAGGGGGCTCTCTTCAATAAATAATGCTGAGAAAACTGGGTTGTAACATGCAGAAGAATGAAATTGAACCACTTTATCTCACCAGAAACAAAAATCAACTTCAAATGGATAGAAGATCTGGATGTTAGACCAGAAACAATCAAATACTTAGAGGAAAACATTGGTAAAACAGTTTCCTACCTACACCTCAAGGACATCTTTGATGAAATAAACCTACTTGCAAGAAAGACTAAAGCAGAAACAAACCAATGGGACTACATCCAATTGAAAAGCTTCTGCACATCCAAAGAAATGATTAAACAAACAAAGAGACCCCTCACAGAATGGGAAGATCTTCACATGCCATACATCAGATAAGAAACTAATCAACAAAATATATAAAGAGCTCAGCAAACTTAGCACCAAAAAAGCAAATGGCCCCATTCAAAAATGGGCAGAGGATATAAACAAAACATTCACCTCAGAGGAGATCCAAAAGGCTAACAAACATATGAAAAACTTCTCTAGGTCACTGATCGTCAGATAATTGCAAATTATGACAACACTGAGATACCACCTCACTCCTGTAAGAATGGCATACATCAAAAAGGACATCAGCAACAAATGCTGAAGAGGATGTGGGGACAGAGGAACCCTTTTGCATTGCTGGTGGGAATGTAAATTTGTCCAGCCTCTGTGGAGAGCTGTCTGTAAATCTCTCGCAAGGCTAGACATGGATCTTCCTTATGATCCAGTAATTCCTCTCCTCGGCTTAAACCCCAAGGACTCCATAACACCCAACCAACAAGAGGTGTGCAGTCCTATGTTCATAGCATCACAATTCATAATAGCTAAAACCTGGAAGCAACCCAGGTGCCAAACAACAGATGAGTGTCTGAGAAAACTGGGGTATATATACACAATGAAATACTATACAGCTATCAAGAATAATGAACCCACCTTCTCTGACCCATCTTGGACAGAGCTAGAAGGAATTATGTTAAGTGTGCTAAGTCAGAGAAATAAAGTTGAGTATGGGATGATCCCACTCATGAACAGAAGTTGAGAAAGAATATCTGAAAGGGAAACTAAAAGCAGGATCTGACTAAATTGAAAGTAGGGCACCAAAGTAAAAACCCTGTGGTTAGGGGTAGTTATGCAGCTTCCTGGGCCGGTGGGGGGTGGGGGTGTGTGTGGGATGGGACATAGTCTTTTGGTGGTGGGAATGGTGTTTATGTACACTCCTTGTAATGTGTAGTCATATAAATCACTATTTAATTAATATGAGAAGGGGAAATTAATTTTATGTCTTGAAGTTTTTAAAACACAGACTGAGTCTTTTTAATATATAGGCTGTGTATTTGATATGCAGACTCTCTCATAAGCCTAGACAAAGTAGATCAGAAGCAACCAATGGAACAGCTACATACAAGTTACTGGGTACTACACAGCAAACTCTAACAAAAGGACTTTTCAAAGTTAACCCAGTTACTAAATAATGTGATGATTAACTATCCATTGTCTTTTTGAACCCTAAGACAACAGGAAACTCACATCTCCACTTTAGAGGCTACATTTCCCCCAGTCCTGGAACCTTAGGATAAGGCTCACTTTCCTGCATGCCTCTCCCAATCCATATCAAATAATATTGCATCTGCGGATCACAATCTAATCAACACAATTGCCACCTCAACATGCTTCAGCTCAGACTGTGTCCAGAGACTTCACGTGTATAATGACAACCCTTCAGCTTCATTACTCGGGTGAGACCTTTCCTTTCATAGTATTCTCTAATTCCATCCCAGGTGGTTCACTTTCTAACAAAGTCCCAAAACCTAGATATAGACCAGGTTCTGTGTGAGAGAGCATATGTTCACACTTATCCATAAACTAGTGCAAAATATATACCTGAAAGCAGAAGTACACTAGAGTTTGCAGTGAGTATCCCCCTAACACTGCCTCTCCACTATTCCAATCTTTGGGTCTATGATTGCTCAACAATTTTTTGGCTTTGTATGTTAACTCTCTTTTCAGCCACCAAGTTCCAGATGCCATCAGGATGCTGGTCAGGCTTCCCTGGACTGAAGACCCCACCCATGTGTTCTGGAGCTCTGCTTCCTCAGACACCCACCTTACCAGGGAAAGAGAGAGGCAGACTGGGAGTATGGACTGACCAGTCAATGTTCATGTTCAGCGGGGAAGCAATTACAGAAGCTAGACCTTTCACCTTCTACAATCCACAACGACCCTGGGTCCATGCTCCCAGAGTGATAGAGAATGGGAAAGCTATCAGTGGAGGGGATAGGGTATGGAGATTGGGTGGTGGGAATTGTGTGGAGTTGTACCCCTCCTACCCTATGGTTTTGTTAATTTATCCTTTCTTAAATAAAATATAAATGAAAAAAAAAACTAGATATATACTGGGGCCTATGAGGTAGGGCATATGTACATGTATCCATAAGTTAGGGGGAATATATACCTTAAAGCAAAAGTGTGCAATAGTTTTTAGTGACTAAATAAATGAAGCAAGCAAGTAGAAAGACCTAAAAAAACATGTTGAAGTACCTAATGAAACCGTTTCTACTTGACCTAGATAGCCTTCTCACTTATCTCCTATTATACATACTTCAATCACTCCAAAGCTAACCTTGTCAGACAAAGTAAGGACTACAAAATCTTAATAAGAGCAAGAGACTGCCATACTATAATGATGACTCTACTCTCTACCAGGTCACTCTATCACCTGGGTACCTAATCAGGAAGTCCTGGGATTGCCACACAGATATGATGGACCTAGACCTCTAACCTTGCCCTCAAGGTTAGATCAACAATGTGGATCAACAATGGTAGGGAATGCTCTATTATCCAAGGGGAGGTTGGGTAACATACTCTACCTACTACCTGAGGAAGATGTGTCCTGAAATTAGTGCAGCCTGGAATGTTCCTAGCCATCACCACAGAATGTGAGCTCAGATCATATGTCTAGAACTTTTTAAAACACAGAGTCTTTTTAATACATAGGCTGAGTCTTTGACATGTTGAATCTCTCAAAAGCCTAGATGAGGGCGAACAGAAGCAACCGGTGGCACAGCTATATACAGAATGCTGGGTATTATACAGCAAACCCTAACAAAGAATCTTTTCAAAGTTAACCCAATTACCAAATAATGAGATGATAACAATAACTATCCATTGTCTTCTTGAACCCTAAGACAGGAAAAACCTCACACTTCCACTATAGAGCCATATTTCCCCCAGTTCAGGAACCTTAAGGTGGGTCCCATTTTCCTGCATGATTCTCTTAATTCATATAAAATAATATTGCATCTGCCGATCACAACCTAATCAATGCAATGAGTGCCACCCCAGCATGCTTCACTTCAGACTGTATCCAGAGACTTCAGGAGTGGAATGACAACCCTTCAGCTTCATCATTCAGGTGAGAACTTTCCTTTCCTAGTATTCTCTACTTCCATTCCAGGTGTTCCACTACCCAATAAAGTCCCCCAACCTAGATATAGATCAGGGTCCCTGAGATAGGGCATATGTTCACACATGTCCATAAACAAGGGAAAAATATATACCTGAAAGTAGAAGTACACAAGAGTCTGCAGAGAGTACCCCCCAACACTTCACCTGCACTATTCTAGCCTTTAGGTCCATGATTGTTCAACCATTTGTTTGGCTTTGTATGTTAACTCTCTTTTCAGCCACCAGGTCCCGAATGCCAGCATGATGCCGACCAGACTTCCCAGGACTGATGACCCCATCAATGTTTCCTGGATCTCTGCTTCCCCAGAGACCCACCCTACTAGGGAAAGAGAGAGGCATATTGGGAGTATGGATATACCATTCAACTCCCATGTTCAGCGGGGAAGCAATTACAGAAGCCAGACCTTCCACTTTCTGCAACACACAACTACCCTGGGTCCATAATCCCAGAGAGATAGAGAATGAGAAAGCTATCAGGGGAGGTAATGGGATATGGAGATCAGGTGGTGGGAACTGTGTGGAGTTGTACTCCTCCTATCCTATGGTTTTGTTAATGTATCATTTCTTAAAGAAAAAAAAATAAATAAAAAATAAAAAAAGATCTGTAAATTAGGGTGATATGGTGGCACACCCACAACAGTATATACATCATTATGCTTGAGGACTTGGGTTCAAGCCCCCAGACCCCATCTGTAAGGCAGAAACTGTTTGAGAGGTGGGAACAGTGCTATAAATTATTTTTCTCTCCTCTGCTTTCACTTTCTCTCTCTATAGAAAACAATAAAGAAAAATATACTGTTTTTTTAAATTTTTATTTATTTTTAAATTTATTTTCCCTTTTGTTGCCCTTGTTGTAACATGTTGGCTCAACCAGGTGCACCACCACCTGGCCCCGCCCTTATTGTTTAACATTGTTGTAGTTATTGATGTCATCATTTTTAGATAGGACAGAGAGAAATGGAGGGAGGGGGGGAAGACAGAGAGGGGGAGAGAAAGATAGACACCTACAGACCTGCTTCACCGCCTGTAAAGTGACTCCCCTGCAGGTGGGGAGCCAGGGGCTCGAACTGGGATCCTTATGCCGGTCTTGTGCTTTGTGTCACCTGCGCTTAACCTGCTGCGCCACCGCCCGACTCCCAAAGATACTGTTTTTATCTAAATAAATGTTAGTAACAAAATTCAAATTATCCAAGAGTCATTGCTATCTTTAAATTTTTTCCACTTACTCATTTTCATTCATCAAATGACCTACTTAATAAATCCAATAGACATTTCTAACATTCTCATTCAAACTATACTACTCATATTTGTTATTTATTGTATTCATAAACATGATATTTGAATACTCTATTCATAGATGAGATATGTAGAAAAAGTGCAAGAAATTGACAAAATCTTACTAAAACAAGACCCTCTATGGAATTGCAGAATGGAAATGTACAATTGATTTGTGTCTGGTAGATCACTGTTTATTGCTGATGGGCACAGCATTTGAAGAAGTATGAATCTGTATCCTAAAAAATGTACAATGTTCTAAACCAATGCTACATTAATATATAACTCATTATCTTTGTATCTTGCTTTCATTTCCACTGCACTATACACAGCTTTCTAATATTTCACATCTGCATGTACTCTTATACCTTAGCCATCAGACCTTCAAATTGCCCCCATCACTACTATCTGTTCATTTACAAAAGAAACTTTTAACAAACATGTTTAATTCCATGAGATATTTTTTTGTGTCTGTTTTGCCAAATTAATGGTTCTTTCTTTTTTTTTTTTTTTTTTTTTTTGGCCTCCAGGATTATCACTAGGGCTTCATCCCAGCACTACAAATTTACTGTTCCTAGTGGCTATTTTTTTTTAATTTTAAAATTTTTATTTATTTATTTTCCCTTTTGTTGCCCTTATTATCTTTTTATTGTTGTTGTTATTGATGTCGTTGTTGTGAGATAGGAGAGAAATGGAGAGAGATGGGGAAGACAGAGAAGGGAGAAAAAGATAGACACCTGCAGACCTGTTTCACCGCCTGTGAAGGTACTCCCCTGCAGATGGGGAGCTGGGGCTGTCCTTGCGCTTTGAGCCAAGTGCACTTAACCCACTGAGCTACCACCTGACTCCCAAGACTGTATCTTCTAACTTCATCCCCAAATTCACCCCTATACACACTATTCACTGTAACTAAAGTAGATTACTTGCCATTTCTCAGATCACACACACATTTTCTGTCTGTTTTCTCTTCCAGGAAGGTCCTCTTCAAAACCCATTTCTTTCTTTTTTGTAATCTTCCTGATAATATTTATAGTTCACATAAAATTATTTATGTTTGTATTGTCTTCTACTTAGCAGGAAACAATTGTTACTTTGGTTGGGTCCCTAAAATGCTAGTCATTCCTCTATCACAAGTAACCCATATACCTAAATGACAGTTATGTATGCTCATGAATGTCCCTGCTACTCAGTTGATAGATCCATGTAAATAGGAGTATAGGCTTATTCATTTCTATTCATCCAGTACAATAACACAGTACAATATAGTTAACAACTATTCCAAACTATTCATAAAATGGATGCCTAACTACAAATGGACTAAATATTTAAATTTAGGAGTTTTCTCTGCAAAGCTTCAGTACTTCATGTGCATTAATTCACATTTTAAAAGCATTATTGGAAGCGAAGAAATGGACAGTTGCCATTTTCTCTGTGAAGGACTAAGTGGCAAAGCAATTTAGTGGATTTGATAGGAGAAACGTTATTCTATAGTGACTAAATGTAATACAAATGATATATCCTTTTAACCATGCTTGCACTCAAAGTAAAATGATTCAAAAAATTTAGAAGTACATGTACAACTCCTTTGTCTATCAGATATTTAGCTTTTAATAGCCACATTTCCCTGCAAAGAATATAGCTTAGAAGTCCAACATTTTGCTTTTTTTTCCCTCTAACCTGTGCTCACTGGCAGTTTTATCTCCTTTCTGCCACTTGTGTGGAAATTCACTCTAGTCGATGTTTTCTTTCCTGAATATTTGCATTTTTATGCAACAGCTATCAACAGTTTTGTCGAGTATTTTTTTCTTTCCATTTTTTTCCCCTATAATCATTCCTCTAGTAAGGTGAGTTTTACTAGCACTAAATTTTGTTTGTCGTCGGTGGCATTTCATATTTGAGGGCAGAGAATGTCTACAACTGAAGGGAGTAGAAGGGAGGATAATGAGTCTATATTCTATAGAAAGAGATAAGATTATTTTTTTGCCTCCAGGGTTATTGCTGGGGTTCAGTGCCTGCACTAGGAATCCACTGCTCCTGGAAGCTATTCTTTCCCTTTTCTTGCCCTGTTGTTTATCATTTTTGTTGTTATTATTGCTGTTATTGCTGTCGTTGTTGTTTGATAGGACAGAGAGAAATGTAGAGAGGAGGGGAGAAAGAGAGAGGGAGAGAAAGATAGACACCAGGAGTCCGGCGGTAGTGCAGCGGGTTAAGAGCAGCAGGTAGCACAAAGAGCAAGGACCAGCATAAGGATCCTGGTTTGAGCCCCTGGCTCCGGCTCCCCACCTGCCGGGAAGTCACTTCACAAGTGGTGAAGCAGGTCTGCAGGTGTCTTTCTCTCTCCCTTTCTGTCTTTCCCTCCTCTCTCTATTTCTCTCTGTCCTATCCAACAACAATGACACCAATAATAATAACTACAGCAACAAAACAAGAAAAGCAAGAAAAATAAATAAATAAATAAATGTATTTTTTTTAAAAAGATAGACACCTGTAGACCTGCTTCACAGCTTGTGAAGCGACTTCCGGGCAGGTGGGGAGCCAGGTGCTCAAACTAGAATCCTTATGCTGGTTCTTGTAATTGGCAGCATGTGCACTTAACCCACTGCGCCACCGTCTGGCCCTCTGATGAAATCGTTTTTAAATATGTCATTTCCTATTATATAGAAAAATATATTAGACTCCATTTACGGTACTTTTATCATTTGAGGTCATTGAAAAAGTAAAAGGAAGTTATTTCCTTGTGTGTCAGTGAAACCTGAGCTGCTGAACATCATTTAAGCATAAAGATCATGAATGTGTCTGTAGGTTGGATCATAAGCTTTCCACTGTCACAGAACAGTGCATCCACTTTATATCTAGCTGTAAACAAAAACAAAAATTGAAGAGAGAAAATCTTTATTTGGTATGACCAATCTTCTTTAGCATACTTACCCAGGTGAGATGGATGTGCGTATGTGTGTGTATGTGTGTGTGTGTGTGTGTGTGTGAGAGAGAGAGAGAGAGAGAGAGAGAGAAATCATAACAAAACCATAACAGCAAAATCTTATGGATCATAAACCTCAACTAAATCTCAAAGAGGTTTGAAAACAAAATAATATGGAATCAATTTAATTTTATCTGTTTGATACTATATACTTGGCTTGATTGTAATGACTTTTCCTTGAACTTAATTGTTCTGAAAATAAATTTTGATATATTATTAATTTTTGTGAATGTTAAGCTATTATAATTTCAGTGTTTCATACAGGAATGTAAACATACTAAACCTATTTGCCTTAAATTTTAAATTTTGAGGGCTTACATGAAGTTTTCACACCTGGAGGACTAACTCACATCTAATTTTTACTGTTGTGTATGACATACACATGTAAACATGTAAACTAACTCATCGTCCATTGTAACTGAAATATAATTATGTACTCAATCATTAATTCCCTTCACTTATGCCTTAATCCAGTAAATTACACTATAGAAGAAGAAATTTCAGAAAAATGTGGAATTGTAATCCTGTTGAAAGGTAATTTTATAAATCAATATTGAATCACTGAAAAAAAAGAAAAAAGAATCAGCTTTGGGGTATGTAATTGACTTGCCAACATTCATGTCCAGTGAATAAGCAGTTATAGAAGGCAGACCTCCCACTTTCTGCACCCTTAAATGAATTTTGATCCATACTCTTAGAGGCATAAATTATAAGGGAAGTAAACTATAAGGCTCTCTACACTGTTTTTTTATCTAAGAGAGAAGTAAAAAGGAAAGACATCCGTAAGTAGTAACAGGTTTAAGGGTGACTTAGAAAGTTAAGGCAGGAGGCTGAGCCAAGATGGCAACTGGAATGTAGCAGCACCCATGGGCTCTGACATCAACTGCTAGAAAGCCTTGAAATCCTGGCCTTCAGCGGGACAAGCAAGGAGGCATCCTAAAGGTAGACCAGGGAGGTGATTATAATTCAATTTGGGTTAAAAATTAAAGCAAAAAGAAAGGAAATTTCTTGATTATTTCTCTCAGCCCCCGCTCCCCATAACCAGACCCCAGTGGGTAGGGAGCTACTGCTAGCAGGCTCCCCATGGAGCTCCTTTCTTTACCAAGATTCCTTGTCCACCAGGGTGTCATTAAACCCTGCTTCCAATTTTCTAGGCTATTTCTGTTGTTCCTCTGAGTAAGGGACTTAAACCCATTCAAGTGACAATTAGCTAATCAAGCAAGCCTCACCCAGCCTGCTTGAAAGTTTTTTTTTTTAATTTTTTTCATGTTTGTTTTGTATTGTGTTTTCTTTCTCAATCAGTTGTCTAGAATAAATGTACATAGGCTAACAGGGAGCTGTCCAAGCTGTATACCCACTGCTTGGGCTTTTTACTCTGTTCTATTTTACAAATACTATTATATATACACGCATATCCCTTCCCCCCCTCAGGTGACCAAAATTAACTCTTAGTATACTTTCCATTGCTAGACGACAAGAACTATCACCCACTGTGAGAGAAACTTGTCTCACTTTTCATACCTCCTCTATACACTATCACCCTTCTCCCACCTCCAAGCCAATTAAAAAAAATATATATATACATATATAACTCTCCTTTCACTGCTTTTTTTCTGTTTCCTTCTTTCCATCAAAAAGGACAGCAGCAACAGATGTTGGAGAGGCTGTGGGACAGAGGAACCCTTCTACACTGCTGGTGGGAATGTAAATTGGTCCAGTCTGGAGAACAGTCTGGAGAACAGTCTGGAGAACTCTCACAAGGCTAGACATAGACCTTTCATACAACCCATTAATTCCTATCCTGGGGATATACCCCAAGGATTACATAATGCCCAATCAAAAAGATGTGTGTACATCTATGTTCATAGATGCATAATTCCTAATAGCTAAAACCTGGAAGCAACCCAGGTGCCCAACAGCAGATGAGTGGCTGAGAAAGTTGTGGGACATATACACAATGGAATACTATGCAGCTATTAAGAACAATGAGCCCACCTTATCTGACCCATCTTGGACAGAGCTAGAAGGAATTATGTTAAGTCATCTAAGTCAGAAAGATAAAGATGAGTATGGGAAGTCCCCACTCATCAACAGAATTTGAGAAAGAATAAAGGGAAACAGAAAGGGAAACTAAAAGCAGGATCTGATTTAATTGAGAGCAGGGCACCAATGTAAAAACCCTGTGGTGAAGGGGAGGGTGGCCATTGGGCTTTCCGGCACGATGGAGGGTGGTGGGGCGAGGGTGGGTGGTCAAGATGGGACACAATATTTTGCTGGTGGGAGTGGTGTTTATGTACAATCATATTAAAGTTTAAACACTATATAAACCACTATTTAATTAATATGAAAGAGGAAAAACTGATGATATGTCTAGAACTTCTTAAAACACAGACTGAGTCTTTTTAATACATAGGCTGTCTTTGATATGGTCTCTCCCAAAATCCTAGACCAGGAAGAACAGAAGCAACCAATAGCATAACTATATACAAGATGCTGGGTACTATACTCCAAACCTGATCAAAGGGACTTTCCAAAGTTAACCTTATCACCAAATAATGTGATAATAACAATAACTATCCATTGTCTTCTTGAACCCTAAAACAACAGGAACCTCACATTTCCACTATAGAGCCTATATTCCCCCAGTCCTGGAAACTTAGGGTGGGGCCTACTTTTCTGCATGCTGCTCTCAATTCAAATCAAATAATATTGCATCCGTGGATCACAACCTAATCAACACAACAAGTGCCACCCCAGGATGCTTCACTTCAGACTGTGACCAGAGACTTCAGGTGTGGAGTGACAACCCTTCAGCTTCATCACTCAGGTGAGACCTTTCCTTTCATAGTATTCTCTAATTCCATTCCAGGTGTTCCACTCCCCAATAAAGTCCCCAAACCTAGATATAGTCCAGGTCCCCTGAGATAGAGCATAGGTTCACCCGTGCCCATAAACTAGGGGGAAAATATATACCTGAAAGCAGAAGTACACAAGAGCATGCAGGGAATACCTCCAACACTTCATCTGCACTATTCCAATCTTTAGGTCCATGATTGTTCAACAATTTGTTTGGCTTTGTATGTTAACTCTCTTTTCAGCCACCTGGTTCTGGATGCCAGCAAGATGCTGACCAGACTTCCCTGTACAGATGACCCCATCAATGTGTACTGGAGCTCCACTTCCTCAGAACCCCATCCTACTAGGGAAAGAGAGAGACAGACTGGGAGTATGGATCGGCCAGTCAATGCCCATGTTCAGCGGGGAAGCAATTACAGAAGGCAGACCTTCCACCCTCTGCAACCCACAAGGACCCTGGATCCATACTCCCAGAGAGATAGAGAATGGGAAGGCTATCAGGGGAGGGGGTGGATGTGGAGATCGAGTTATAGGAATTGTGTGGAACTGTACCCCTCTTATTCAATGGTTTTGTTAATGTCTCCTTTCTTAAATATTTTTTTTTAAAATAATAATAATAAAAAGAAAGTTAAGACAGGGGGCCAGGTGGTGGCGCACCACAACCAGGTGTTGGCTCAACCAGGTGTTGGTTGAGCCCACATGTTACAGTGCACAAGTACCTGAGTTTGAGCTCCTGGTCCCCACCTGCAGAGGAAAAGCTTTGCAAGTGGTCAAGCAGTGATGCAGGTATCTCTCTTTCTCTCTCTCTCTCTAACCCACGCTTCCTTCTCACTTTCTGGCTATCTCTATCCAATAAATAAATAAATAAAGATAACACCAAAAAAGAAAAAAACTAAAAAAAGAATATGAAGGCAGGATCATTAAAATATATATATAGAATATGTATAGATAAATGATAATATATATAGATAGGTATAGATATGATATAGGTACAGACATAGATATAGATGATAAAGGTAGAAATAGATAGATATAGAATCAGCCCATATCAGTGATTTTGGGAGAACTATCTCAATTTCCAATGAAGGGAATGGGCACATATGACTTTGGTGGTAGGTACTGTATGAAATTATACCCCTATATGTCTACAATTCTATAAATCAATATTAAATAACTAATACATTTTAAGTATATTTTATCTAAAAATAAATAAAATAAAGAAATTTGGGGAAGGGGTCAGGTGGTAATGCACTGAGTTAAGTGCACATAGTGCAAAGTGTAAGGATCCTAGTTCAAAATGCTGGCTCCCCAGCTGCAAGGGTGTTCACTTCACAAGATGTGAAGCAGGTCTGTAGGTATCTATCTTCCCCTCCTTTCTCAATTTCTCTCTATCTTGTCAAATAAAATTGAAAAATAAATAAGCCTCCAGGAACAGTGGATTCATAGTCCCAGCACGAAGCCCCAGCAATAACACTGGAGGGTAAAAAAAAAAGAAAGAGATTTTGGGAAAATGTAAATTGTGGAATAACTACCAAAATAGAATAAAAACTATAATGAAATATAAAGTACTTTGCATAACTTGATTCAAACACAAATTCAGTATTTTCTACTAGATAAGAAAAAAAATCACTTTTTTAAACAAAAAGAAATTGTTTTAAAATGCTAGATTAGCTGGTAATAAAATATATCTAATAAGTGTAACAATTTTATCCAGTGGTATGAAAGTAACCCAATAACATAATTGTGAATATAATAAAAATAAAGAGAGTTAAATTACCATGTAAATAATAAGAATAATTAAAAGTGACTGCTATTGCCAAAATACTGTCAACTGATAAAGATTGTGAAATACATAATTACAACAACTTACATATGCAAATAATTATAGATTAACAGATTGTATAGCTAAGTCATATGTTACTAATATTTTATTAGGCATATACACAATCACAAGGAACAAAGGGAATTTACACACATTAAAATTCTGAAATTAATCTAAAACAGTGTACAGTACACACAGAATAAATATATGAGATCTTATTTCATATGATTAAGACTTTTTATACTGAGACACTTCAATGTGTATATTTATTTATTCCTACTTTCTGTGTAACAGGTTTGGCCACTCCTTACTGTAAGTATTTTAATAATAAATCAATGCTAGGAAAGGTTACAAAATTGGAGATTACATTTATCCTAGTCCTGGAACCTTTAAGACTATGCCCATACTTCTTGATATTTCTTCTCTCTGATTCCTTACTGCCATACCACCTCTGTTGACCTCAACCAAATCACTACTAGTGCTGCCATTCCAAATTATGCTGCTATTGAATTTTTACTGTGGACTGTAAGCAGAGATACTGAGCCTAAGATGAGAAACTCACAACCCTTCAAACCTAGTGAGATGTTTCTTAGCACATGGGGCTTCCTTAAGACGGTCCTTGTGCTTTGCGACACGTGTGCTTAACCTGCTGCACAGCTCGACTCCCAGCACATGAGACTTCCTACATCCATGTCAGATGCACATCATTTAACAAAGTTACGGATACTAGATATAGGCTAAGGTTTAGGGTACTTGGTGTAGGTATACATGTATCTATAAGAAAGGGACAATTATATAATTTAAAGTAATAGTACTCAATATACTTTGGTGATTAGGTTTAGACATAATAAACCTGGCTAACTAGTTGAAGTGACTGATGAAGGCATCATAAATTATCTAATCAAGTAGACTCAGACCAACTTAGCTTGGAAATTTAGCAGAAAAGCCCAAAGAAGATAGATCCCAAAAAAACTAATTCTGGTTGGGTTCAACAAATGACACTCAATGCTTAAACAATTCAGAGAAAGTCTAATGTCATCAGATAAAGATAGGACTACAAAAATTATATAAAGGCAAGAGTGTGACTCACTGACTAATAGCCCTTTTAGTCAACATCACACCACATCATCAGGGGCCCTAGTCAGGGAATCCTTGCATTCCCACAGAGATATGATGGGCCTAGACCTCTAATGGACCCCTCTCTGCACTACCACTGGTTACTTCTATCAGTAACATCATCATAATCCCTCTTGTGGGCCTTCCTAGGGACTTACCCTCACCATAAAGTAGTGATGATAAGGGCAGCCCCAGTTTCTGAAAATAGTCTGGGGTATCCTGCCCTGCCATTCAAGGAAGACTGGTCCTGAAATGAATGCAGCCTACAATGTTCCCTGCTGTGATTATGAGGTGTGAGCTCAGACCAATAGAGACTTTGACATTACACAGGCTATGGTGATATATATGCATTGTGTCAGGGGGATGGAGGTAAATAGTTAATTTTATCCATAAAATCTTTTCAAGAATGGGAGCTCCTCACTGCCCTAGTCCAACTTTCTAGCCCTTTTCTCTATTCTTACACCAGTTTCTCAAACAATATTTCTAACTCTGTCAAACACACGGTCAAACACACACACACACACACACACACACACACACACCTGAAGAAATATGTATAATTATGTTTATAGAAGAATTATTTATAATAGTTCACTTTTGAAAACAATCAATATGCCCAACGATAGTCGAGTGGTTAAGAATGCTGGAGAACGCTACTCAGCCATAAGAAATTATGACATTTCCACTTAATAATGGCCTGTTTGGTCAATAGCACACCATTTAATCATCTGGGGCCCCAGTTAGGGAATCCTTGGATTCTCTTACACATATTATGGGCCTAGACCACTAAAGGGTCCCTCTTTCCAGTACCACTGTTCACGTACATAAGGAACAGCATCTATGGGCCCTCCTAGGAACTTGGCTTTACCATAAAGTAATGAAGGCAGGGATAGCCCCAGTCTTTGAAGGGAGATTGGAGGTATCCTGCCCTGCCACCTGAAAAATACTGGTCCTGAAATGAGAGCAGCCTGCAATATTCCTCAGATGTGACCATGAGCTACAAACACACACCAATTGGGACTTAAAGGTTACACAAGCCCCTGTTGAATATATATATTCAAGACATTTTTTTTTACAAGAATGGGAGCTACTCCCTGCCCTAATTCAACTTTCTAGCCCTTTTCTCAACTCTGACACCATTCTCTCAGACAATATTCTTATCCAACCTCAGGCTAGCTACCAAACTTAAGCAAAACTATCATAGTTGTATGCCCCCCAGAAATATGTTTAAAATGGTTTTCCTAGCTTTCTTCTACCCTAAAATTCATAATCTCATCTGCTCTCACCCTACTTTTTGGTTCTTGTTCATTAACCATCTTTTTTCAATTTAAGTCATGTCACCTTCCAGACACCAAGTTACAGATACTACCATGACTCTGTTCCAACTTCTCTGGGCAGACAACCTTACCAATGTATCTTGGACCCTCGCACCTGCAGAGCTCTGGTCCACTAGGGAAAGATAGTAACATTCTGGGAGTATGGATCAACCTGTCAACACCCGTGCTCAGTGGAGAAGCAGCTACAAAAGCCAGAACTCCTATCTTCTGCTCCCCATAAACAACCTTGATCCATACTCCCAGTGGGAAGTGATAGGATGAAGATAGGGCTCTGCCCTCCAGCTCTGTCAGCACCCAGAGAGAGAGAAGGAAAAATAGAGGAACATATGGAGGTAGCTATGATGTTATAAGTTGCTTAGAGGGGAATAGAGGATTGGATTTTAAAAAATGCGGGGCAACTATGTATAAATGTGGACAGATAGTTGTACACAATATGGTTGTCCCATGTTTACAAATTAGGGGAACTGTGGTGGATTCTAGTGGGGAAAGTGAAGATTCAGAGCTTGGTGGTGGGAATGATGTGGATTCAAACATCTTTAAATATGTAATTCTGTAATATAAATATAAATAAAATTAAAATATAAAATTAAAATATGACCCTTAAAATAAATTATGAAATTTCTTTTGCTTCATATTAGATGGAACTTAAAGGAATCTTTTAAGTGACACGAGCCAGAAGAAGAATTACTGGAATATCTCATCCATGGGTATAATTTAAAAATCAACCCCTCCTACCCTATGGTTTTGTTAATTAATCCTTTCTTAAATAAAAAAAAAATTAAAAATAAATAAATAAATAAACTGAGGTAAAAAAAAATAAAAGAAAAATTCACATGGTGAAACTTAGACTAGCTGAGATCTAGTGCATAAGAGTTAAGTGTTATATAACAGGGAGGTAGAAGGAGGTTGATAGGATGAGGGAACCCAGTACACAATGTTTGAAGAATGCTATATTTGGTGGTGGGAGTAGTGCTGAAACACCAAAGACTGATAAATAAGAGAATGCACTAACATGATAAGAATTGTCTTACAAACTTATTTATTCCACTAAAGAAATATAGTAGGATATGGAAAACCTGTGTGTGTGTTGATTCTCTGAGTCAGTAAGATTAATCTGCAGATCAACCACAATGTACATAATATACAGTGCTTTCTTGAACCAAACAAACATTTAGAACATGACTGTTAATTTAATTCTATCTCCCATATCTCACAGATATTTTTTCTAGAAACAAATTATTAGACCTAGAGAATTAAATCTATCATGTTTTTTGAAATAATACAAAATTACCATTAATAACTCAAAAGCAGAAGTCCATTTTTATGATAATAAAACCATTCTTTTTTTTTTCTCCAAGGTTGTTGCTGGGGCTCAGTGCCTGCGCCATGAATCCACTGCTCCTGGAGGCCACTTTTTCCCCAGTTTGTTGCCCTTGTTGTTAATGTCATTCATTGTTGGATAGGACAGAGAGAAATGGAGAGGGGAGACGAAGACAGAGAGGGGGAGAGAAAGCTAGACACCTGCAGACCTGCTTCACTGCCTGTGAAGCAACTCCCTTCCAGGTGGGGATCTGGGGGCTCGAACCTGGGTCCTTATGCCTGTCCTTGTGCTCCTCCTTGCAATTTGCGCCGTGTGCTGCTTAACCAGCTGTGCTACCACTCGACCCCCAATAAAACCATTCTTTAAAAATTTAAATGTCTCTTAAAGCAAGAAAAAAATAAACATTTTAAACCTCAGTGGTTTCTTTCTTTCTTTTTGCCTCCAGGGTTATTTCTGGGGCTCAGGTGCCTGTACTAGGAATCCACTGCTCCTGGAGGCCATTTTTCCCATTTTGTTATCCTTGTTGTTGTAGTTATTATTATTGTTGTCATTACTGTTGTTGGATAGGACAGAGATATCAAGAGAGGAGGGGAGATAGAGAAGAGGTGAGAAAGACAGACACCTGAAGACCTGCTTCACTACCTGTGAAGTGACACCTCTGCAGGTGGGGAGCTGGTTATAGAATAGGGATACTATAGCCTGTTCTTGCGCTTTGCACCATGTGCACTTAACCCACTGTGTTACCACCATACACCCTGTGGTTTCTTTTATTTTCATTTTTGTCATAATTTTCAATAAATGGGATTAAAAAAAGGTGGAAGATTCTCAAATAATAAGTTGCTTATGTGAGGAGGTAAACTGAGCTTTTCCAACATTTTGTTACAGTGGAATTCCACTCATGTCAGAATTGTAGTATAATTAACTTATCTAGGGTGGGAATATAGCATAATGATTATGTGTTGCTGAGGAGTTATTCAGATGCAGTCTCCGCCCCCAGGTTTTACTACGCCCCCGCGAAACCCTAGCATTGCCCCCTTCAACCAATCCTGGCCCTATACGTCACCCCTGGTTGTCGCCCAATAAAAAGCCCCCTCACCCCCCCCTCTCTCTGGGCTCTTAGCTCTCCCTCTCTGAGGTCTCGCTCCCTGCTCTCCCCCTGTGGTCGTCCATTGCCGGCTGGCTCCATGTGGTCTGAACCAAACCCCCCCATCCTATAATAAAGATTTGTGTACCCCTTTGCTCTGGACGTCCGCTCTCTTCTCCGCGGTGCAGCCCAACACCAGACCACAACAACAACATCTGGCACCCATCGTGTTCCATACCCACACCACGCCTGGCCTGAGGCCTCCGAAACTGTCCAGACACAGGTAAGTGGCATCTGCCCACTTCTGTGGCCCTGTGTTTCCCTCCACCATGGGAAATTTCTCGTTTTATGAGGAGGTGTCTCAGTCATTATCTCTTGACCTGGGACAGATTCACGCTGTCATAAACAGTTTAATTTCCGTTACCCCTTGGATTTTTTTAACTGTGGTCGCCATTTTCAAGATATGTAAAACGTGGTATGCCATAAGGATAAGTGACCTTGAGGCTGAGGTACGAGAGTTAAATCACATGTGCTTAAGACTTAGACGCCCTAAGCGATCAGCGGCTAAACCCAAGAATTCCGTTCCCACAGACACGCACACATGTTTGGACAATCCTCCTCTAACCCCGCCCCCTTCCACCCCGGTTTCAGCTCCACCTGAGGTTTCTGAGTCCCTGAACACGCCCCCAGCCCCTGCTGCCGCAGTTTCAGCTCCGCCTGCAGCTTTCGTGTCCCTGAAACCCCCCTGCCCCTGCCGTCCCTGTTTCAGCTCAGCCTGCAGCTTCCGTGTCCCTGAAACCCCCCTGCCCCTGCCGTCCCTGTTTCAGCTCAGCCTGCAGCTTCCGTTTTCCTGAACCCACCCCCAGCCCCTGCCACCGCGGTTTCAACTCCACCTGAGGTTTCTGCGACCCTGAACGCCCCCCCTGGCCCTGCTGCCCTGGTTTCAGCTCTGCCTGCAGCTTCCGTGTTCCTGACCCCGCCCCAGGCCCCTGCCACCCTGGTTTCAGCTCCGCCCCCGGCCCCTACCTCTGCTGTTTCAGCTCCGCCTGAGGCTTCCTCGTCCCTGACCCTGCCCCCTGCTGATACCTCACCATTAAGGGACCTAGTGGCTGAGATACGAGAGCTAAAGGATATTTTTTCAGCATTTAAGGATTTTAAACCATGTGCAGTCCACTCCGGGAGCTCCGTCCCCGTAGATATGCATTTAGTCTCCCCTGCAGCCACTACAGCATTTTCTACAGCACTTTCCACTTCTGTAGCTGCCTCTCCCGCTCCATCGGACCAAATTCACACATTCCCGGTAAACATGGCCCCTTCTAAACAAAACCCTCAGCCGTGGCAGCCATATTCCTCTAAAACAAAACCCTCAGCCATGGCAGCCATATTCCTCTAAATATATTAGAATACTCAGAAAGCCGTCAGGGAGGGCGGAATGCATTCTCCATGGACTAAGTCCGTCTTGAGGAGTTTTTACCAGAATTTAAATACACCACAAGACTGGAAAGATCTGGCTCGTGCTGCACTCCCAGACCCACTCTATCTTCAATGGCAGGCATGCTTCCGCGATGAGTGCTCTAGGCAATCGGAGGAAAATAGTAACAAACAGGTAGAATGGAATTCTGATGCTTTGTTTGGAGCAGGAGCTTATGAATCTGGAGCTCAGCAGGCAGAAGCCAGGTTTCCAACTGGTTATTTTGAACAGGTACGCATCTGTGCAACACAAGCATGGGAAAGGGTGACCACACCTGATGTAGATCCATCAGCTCCCATTGACTGTTTTCACCAAGGCTCTGATGGATCATTGGCGAGCTTCATCTCAAGGGTGAAGAGAAGCTTAGAGAGAAAGGTTTATAATCCTGATGTCCGCAAACTACTCCTACGCTCTATTGTCAGGGAAGGCATGACACCACAATTCCGTCAGTTATGCCTTAATTTTAAACACCTACACCCAGATAATTGGATTCTAGCGACACAGGAACTTACATCAGGCAATTATGGGGCACCCGCTATGACACAGGTCTATGCAGTTGCCCCACGTATGCAAAACGGGGCCTGCTTTCAGTGCGGTCACCAAGGACATTGGCATAACCAATGTCCTGATAAGTTGCGACCACGCCTCCAATCAGGGAAACCATGCCTCCAGCCAGAGCAACCCTGCTTTCAGTCAGGGAGCCAGAGACCACGTACTGTTTGTCCAAAATGTCGTAAGGGGTTTCATTGGAAGAGAGATTGTTGGTCCCAATTTCATAAAGATGGTTCACCCCTGAATGGTACAAATTCGGGGCATGAGATATTGTGGACCACTCCTGTTTTAGAACGGGGCCACCCTTCTATGACAGTAAAGATTGGCAATATTCCTTTTAAATTTTTGATTGACACGGGGGCAGAAAAGACAATTTTAAGGCAAGAAGAGGTTCCCCAAGATTGGGAACTTATCCCTGGACCCAGTTTACATGGAATAGGAGGGATGACCAGAGCATTTTGCACACGAGACTCACTCATGTGGGAAGACCCAGAAGGTTCTACCGGACACTTCCGCCCTTTGGTAGTTAATATTAGCACCAACTTACTGGGCAGGGATCTTCTGGAATGTCTTGATGTTAGGATATCCACAGACGCCTCTGCAGAGCGTAAAACTCATTCCCGCGATACCAGGTCTATTCAGCACCCCCAATACTAAATGCCACTGCTCGTAGCCAAACACCACGCTTAAGCTGGCTTTCTAATGAGCCTGTCTGGGTGGAACAGTGGCCTTTACCTAGGGATAAGCTAAAAATTTTAAAAGAGCTCGTCCGAGAGCAGTTGTCCTTGGGACACATTCGTCATTCTCGAAGCCCATGGAATACTCCTGTCTTTGTGATTAAAAAGCGCTCGGGAAAATGGTGCCTCCTTCAAGACTTCCACGCAGTAAATAAAACCATGCAGGTCTGGGGCTCCCCCCAAAGGGGTTTGCCTCTTGCTTCTGCAATTCCCACAGGAATTCCAATCATAGCTATTGATATACAAGATTGTTTTTTCTCTATCCCCTTGCATCCGCGAGATTGTAAACGTTTTGCCTTCTCTGTTCCATCTATTAATAACGCAAGCCCTGCTGATAGATTTGAATGGGTGGTGCTGCCCCAGGGTATGGCCAGTAGTCCTACAATTAGTCAGGAGGCTGTTAAATCTGCCCTTGTCCCATATATTCATAAGGGCCTCAATATTTTTCATTATACAGATGATATTTTAATATGGGGAAAATCAGATACAGATCTCTATGCCTTACGTGATTTTCTCATTCCTGCATTAAAGAAAAGCAGCCTTAATGTAACCCCTGAGAAGATACAGCTAATCCCTCCAATATCCTTCCTAGGGTCAGATATTTCTCTAACACAAATTTGTCCCTTAAAACCTAATGCTACCTTCCCTTCTAACCTTACTCTAGCTTCTTTACAAAGTTTTCTAGGAAATTTAAATTGGCTTAGGCAGTATCTCTATCTGCCCACAAGCTGCCTCCAACCACTGTTTAACCTGTTGAAAGGAAACAAAAAGCCCTCTTCAAAATGTAAGTTAACTCCTGAGGCCTCCTTGGCACTGGAAAGGGTTAACCAGGCCCTCCAGGACATGCACCTTGTTCGATTCTCCCCCTCCTCTCCGGTAAACTTTCTAATCTTCAACTCCACCCCCACAGTAGTAGGGGCACTGTGGCAAGACCATGGGGTTCTCGAATGGCTTCACATGCCAGTAGGAGGAGCTCCAAGAATCCTCACTGAGATAGACGTGTTAGCATTCATGGTTGGCCAAGGGAGAAATAGGTCTGTGCAGGTCTTAGGGAAGGAACCGGATTTAATCATTCTGCCCTTTTCTCTCACAGATACAGAGTGGCTTATACGCCATCATTCCCACTTTGCCATAAGCTTCGTGGGGTTTCCAGGACAAATAGATAAACATTTTCCTTCTAATAAATTGATAGCTTCTTTACCTCTTCTGCCTCTACTGGCACCTAAACTTTTCTCTCGGGATCCCATTCCCTCTTCTCCTACAATCTTTACTGATGGCAGAAAAAGGGGAGCTGCTGCCCTTATATATTACCCAGACAAACAATCTCCTAAACCTCTCTTTACTGAGCTTCCTGATAATTCCCCTCAGTACAAATAACTTTATGCTGTTTTTCTTGCACTAAAAGCTGTACTGGAATCCTTCAACCTTTTTTCTGACAGTGTGTATACTGTTAACTTACTTCCATGGCTTGCTTGTTCTTATGTGAAAATTGATGACAACCCACTTTCCCTCTCTTGATTCAAATCACCTCTATGCTGTCTTCTCAAACCCAACCACTGTATATTCAACACCTTCATTCCCACAGCCCTCTTCCTGGTTCCCTGTCCGAAGGGAATGCCGCAGTTGACCGCCTTGCCTCAACGGGAACTTTCCCAGTCTCTGTCTCTGATCCTGCTAATTTTCATTCTCTAACCCATGTTAATCTTAAAGGCCTTCGAGCTCGATTCCCTGATGTTCCTGTACCACAGTTAAAACATATCCTCGCTACATGCTCTTCTTGTGCAAGTCTCATAAAGACACCTGCTATCCAGACCCTTGGGGTTAATCCCCGAGGTTTAAAAGCTAATGCTATTTGGCAAATTGATGTCACCCACATACCAAACTTTGGCAAACAAAAATATGTGTTTGTCTCAATTGATACCTTTTCTAAATTTATGTGGGCTACAGCTCAGACAGGAGAAAGTGCTAAAAAGCTTGTAAGCCATATGCTCTCTTGTTTTGCCGTTATGGGCGTCCTATTATTTTTGAAAACAGACAATGCACCTATGTTTACAAGCAAACAATTTAAAGATTTTTGTTCCCTCTGGAATATTACTCATACCACGGGCATTCCCTACAAACCACAGGGACAAGGCATTGTCAAGAGGGCCCATCAAACTCTGAAGGCTTAACTAAATAAAGATAAAGGATGAACATATCCCCCCAATATCCAGCTAGCAAAAGCCTTAACTACGTTAAATCTCTTTAATATTTACAATAACTCGGCCTTACCCCCTATTATTCTTCACTGGAAAGCACCATCTACCCTCCCATCTACTAAGGTCAAATGGAGAGACCTACTCGATAAAATTTGGAAAGGGCATGACCCATTATTGACCATGGGAAGGGGTTTCGCATGCATTTTCCCTCAAAATTTCTCTAAACCTGTCTGGGTTCCTGCCCGCCATGTCCGACAATACCCGCAGGATGGCGCTGTTATTTTGAAGAACAAGAAATACTACAAGAGGACCAGATTCAGGATACATCCCAGGACCCATAATACGACATGGCAGTATCTGCAAAATCTCGCTCACAGAGACCGCTCTCCTACCCTTTCCCTGTATGTCTTATGTTATAACTGGCCAGTTGTTTTTGTGAGTGAGTGTGTTGAATGACAAAATTCTTTTTTTTTTTGCATGACCCGTCTGCTTGGAGTACTCTAAAAGGTAATTGGCTTTATATAAAAATGCTGGACGCAGCCAAAGTTTCTGGAGACGTCCAGAAACATTCCAAATTTTTTTTTCTCCCTCTTTTGAATTTTATATATAGTTTTGGTATATATGTAAGTGTTTAGTCTTAAACTGTGTGACTAATGACGGATTTAAATTTGTTTTTAAATAATGTGTTTTTATAACAAAAGTTCTTTTTCCTCCAGTTTGTTATAACTAAATGTTTATGGGTATGTCTCAAGTTTGGTAACACTAACTTAACGGTCAAAAGTGTAACCTTACAGCTACACTTTTACCAGACAAGGTAAAAATTAATTTGTTAAGGTAACTTACTATTTCGGCAAAAGTCTAAATGTTCAACGTGACTATTCACTCCCAAAACTAAACTATATAAATTTTATATACAGGACACCTTTGAAGGGCCCCCAAAGGTGCCCTGTAAACTATCTTGTGGAAATTAATCCACAACAGATCTGGCATCAATCTGGCACTGTAAACGTTAAAATCATTGTCACGAATATGCGTTAACTCTCTAAGCTATTTGAGTCTGTTTAAAATACATATTTTAGCTAAAATTGGTCTCAAGATCCTGCGGTAGAGGTTGCTACAGGAGGTCACATTAGATGACCTTTAAATAAAATCATAAAGAGATTCTAAACCAATTATAATCATCGAGGTATCAACTATAACAAACCTATAACTTGTTACAAGTTCAAATTAACCACGAGAAGCAGATTGTTTGTGTTTCTTTCACAGGAATCCCGGAAAAACCATCTGAACCCCTGCACACCCTGACGTCACCCACTACATGGCACTACTACCGTGGCACACCCCCCGAAACCCTAGATGTCACTCAACGCGATCTGAAGAACCTGATACACAAACTCCAAGGGCAGAACTTTCTTCATGCCTGGTTACCGTTCCTGCTTCTGACCTGCTTGTCACGTGTTGGCAGTTCCAGCTGGCTATCTACAGAAAAGCAACATTCCAGCGGCTGACCTCCCTCATGCAGCATTGCATCCCCTGCCAATTCTTCCCCTAGCCATCTACTTCGGACTGAGACTTGTATCGGACTTTCTGACACACCCTATATACATTTTACACAATTTTGAAGCAGCTTATTTCCCTTCACGCTGCTGGTTTTTCATAGACTGATCCTGAGTAATTCATAGACTTCACAGACTGCTGCCTTGAGGACTATACAATGCCAAATAGCCCCTCTGTTTGGTGGGTCACGCCTCCTGCCTCCCCCTCATTATGTACCCTCGCCCCTTTCCCCACCCAAGCAGGGAATGTTCCTTTACACACCAATCCTTCCCTTCACACCACACTAGCTTTTACTACTCCCCTACTTGTCCCTTCCTATTTTGTTATATCATTTAGGCTTATGCCCAAAAGGTTTCTGCCCCATGATAGTCTTTTACAGACTTTGTACATCTTATGCAATTACTAGATAGAAAGATAGAAAAGATGTAGAGATATTGTGAAGAGTTGGTTGAGCAGGCTGCGCTTAAACCTATGAGATGAGTCTCTCCAGGTAAGTCTCTCTCTCTAAAGAGGGGTTGAGCACAGGAGGACGCATAAATCTCACAAGGTTCACAGCCATTTAACCTTCCATCCTCCACAGAAAGTCCTACATCTTCCCACCTGAGCATGGCATTCCTCTAAAACATTTAAGCCTGCTCCATTCCATGTTTCTTTACTGTGTCCATTTAGATATAAAGGGATAGGAGTAGATGTTGCTGAGGAGTTATTCTGATGCAGTCTCCGCCCCCAGGTTTTACTACGCCTCGCGAAACCCTAGCATTGCCCTCTTCAACCAATCCTGGCCCTACACGTCACCTCTGGTTGTCGCCCAATTAAAAGCCCCCTCACCCCCCCTCTCTCTCTGGGCTCTCAGCTCTCCCTCTCTGAGGTCTTGTTCCCTGCTCTCCCCCCGTGGTCGGCCATTGCGGGCTGGCTCCACTTGGTCTGAACCAACCCTCCCCCCATCCTATAATAAAGATTTGTGTACCCCTTTGCTCTGGACGTCCGCTCTATTCTCCGCGGTGCAGCCCGACACCAGACCACCACCACAACCAGGTGGGGCTTTTTTGTTTGTTTTCTAGGGTTATTGCTGGGACTAGGTGCCAGCACTACTAATCCACTGCTCCTGGAGGCAATTTTTTTCCCATTTTGTTGCCCTTGTTGTCATTGTAATTGTTGTTATTGTTGTATAGGACAGACAGAAATTGAGAGAGGAGGGGAATACAGAGATAGGGAGAGAAAGATAGACTCCTGCAGACCTGCTTCCCCACTTGCGAAGCTACCACCTTTCAGGTGGGGAGCCAGGGCTCAAACTGGGATCACTGTGCAGGTCCTTGCGCTTTGCACCACATGTACTTGACTCACTATTCTACCACCTGACCCCCATTAAAAGAATTTTATTTACAACAATCTTAAGCATTTTTTTGCTTATTATTTTTTAATATTTATTTATTCCCTTTTGTTGTCTTTGTTGTATTACTGTTGTTACTGATGTTGTTGTTGAATAAGACAGAGAGAAATGGAGAGAGGAGGGGAAGACAGAAAGGGCAAGAGAAAGACACCTGCAGACCTGTGAAGTGACTCCCCTGCCGGTGGGGAGCTGGAGGCTTGAAACAGGATCCTTATGCCATTCCTTGAGCCATGTGCGCTTAACCCGCTGCACTACCGCCCAACTCCCAACATTTTACTTTTTTAAGCAGAAAGATGATCTCTGTGATGTGTTCTAAATAGAAAGCTGTTTCCACAAGTATTCATGTATTTCACAAGTGTTATACTTGTTAAAATACCTGGTAGGAAGTTTGAGAATTGGACAGTTAGTAGAAAAGGCAAAATGTTATACAACATCTCTTCAAGATGAGGCTGAATCTTTATCATATATACATATAATTTTAGTAAAAAAGAAATAGACATAGAGAGACCAGAGAAGTATTAAGCTCTAGTTTTTGGTAATGCATGGGATTGAATCTGAAATTTTAGACTCTCAGAAATGAGTTTTTTTTAAATTATAGTATCTCTTTTCCAGAGACTGAACTTTCTAAGTAGTATTTTTGTTAGGATAGCTGATTTGGCTACATATACTTGCATTCCCAACCCTGAAAAAGAAATCAGTGATCATGATTCTCAACTTGGATTATTGCCATTAGTGTAACGGTTCCACCAAATGGGGAGACAAATGAATAAATGAAAAAAAAAAGAAGAAAGAAACATTTTTATTGCAGATAATTTTCTCTAACATGCATTAATAATGTTTAAAAATTATTAGTTTATCTTTTTTATATTATTGTATGGGTAAACAAGAAAGATACAATTTGATTTCACCAACATGGGATTTTCAGTTGGTTATATTAAGTTTCACATATCATGGGAGTTCTCATCAAGAATAACAGTAAAGGCAGTCTCTAAGTTCTCCTGCATTTATGATAAACTTATGAAGGAGAATAAATTGTGAAGAGTTATTTCAAATATGTGGTGATTCTAAAGGAATATAAAATTTACTTTAACAAGTTTGTTTTGTAGAGAAATATAAGTCTCTCAATTTCGATTTCTTAACTTTGAAAGAATGGTATTTTTCTTGTTATAAGTAAGTCAACTTTCTCATTTGAATTTTATCTCTTATTTTCAAAATAAAAGGAAGTTCTGGATATACTTTTGCTTAATATTTCTCAAGTGTCTAAATCAAAATAGGCAGTATGACAAAGCAATATATTTTGGAGTGACATACAATGAAGTTCTTCATGGGCAAAAATTATGGAAAGAGGGTGTCAGGCAGTAGCGCGTGCGCGGCTCAAAGCGCAGAAGGATCCAGGTTCAAGCCTCCAGCTCCCCACCTGCAGGGGAGTGTCTGTCTTTCTCTCCCCCTCTTTGTCTTCCCCTCCTCTCTCCATTTCTCTCTGACCTATCCAACAACTAACGACATCAACAATAACAATAATAACCACAACAAGGCTACAACAACAAGGGCAACAAGAAGGGGGAAAATGGCCTCCAGGAGCAGTGGATTCATGATGCAGGCACTGAGCCCCAGCAATAACCTTGGCACAAAAAAAATAATAATAACTGCTATGAAAATCTCCTATGATCTAATTATATAATACATAGAGATGACAGATATTCAAAACCTCCATTTAAAAAATGCCAACTCTGTAAAAAAGGCTTTCACTATGCAATCCACTCTCCATCTAAATGTTATGCAAAAGATATCTGCCAGGAATAGACAGACAGAGTTCTGGCTCTACCTCACAAAGCAAGGAAGGCTATTGTACTTCTATAAACAACAGCCACTCATTATAGGAATAACCATAACAAGACACCTCACTGTGCCACTATGTCTTAAACCTTCAAACTTATCAATGGGGATGAAGTTGATCTGAATAATGGGATACACATTTATATATTCACTCAAATTAACCTTAGGAGCCAAAGTTGATTTTAGAATACTGTAATATAACCTTTGCTTTCTAACCAAAAGGGGTAACACATTTTTTTCTTTTATTTATAAAATGGAAATATTGACAAGACCATAGTATAAGTGGGATATAATTTCACAAAATTCCCACCACCAGAGCTGCACATCCACAGAAGTTCTACCTGTTAGTGTCTGGAATCCTCTCTCCAATAGTTTTACCAATCTTTTGCTAAGGTGTTCTAGTTTAACCTCTCATAGTGTTCAAGTACATTCTATAATTATGAATAATGAATATTAAGTACAAATTAAAATTTATAATTTGCCCCTAGGCATCTGAGCTTCAGTTATTCCTTATACCCTTCCTATATACAAAGACCATCAAATGTTCTTCTAGGGTTGATGATGCTTATAGACTAGCAGTGTGTGATACCTTGAATTTCTCTCTCTCTTTCTCTCTCTCTCTCTCTCTCTCTCTCTCTCTCTCTTTATGAGGGTGCTAAGTCCTAGTCAAAAAAGTTGATATTTCTCTGGTACAGGCATGAGCCATTGTTCTTTCATGACTTTTCTCCAGCTCTATGAGTGTTAATCCCATAGGACTTTATGAATTGTGGCAAATTGATGTTTATGTTTCTAGATTATGGCTCATTTCTTCTCTTAGTGGAATATTGAGCATGCAAATGAAATATCTTACAACCCCACAGGACAAGTAATTGTGGAAATCTTTGATGTATTCTTAAAGGGCAAATTCTCAAACAGAAGCAGGAGAACACACACACACACACACACAATTTTATATTATTCTAACCTGACAGCTGCTGAATGTCACTTTTCTCCTTAGAGCTTCTTTTAATTCTCAAGCAGATACACTATTTATGAGATTACCAAAGAAAAGCCCTAAAAATGGGTTATCTAGATTAAACTCTAAATATTTTCTTTTAAAGGTTCTCCTTGATTTGTCTAGCATCTTTGTGACTGAAGCTATAAGATCACTAACTTAAGGCTGAGGGTTTGGTTTTACGTTTTGTTTTGTTTTTTTAGTTTTGTCATTCACAGGCCCTATTTGGACCCATGCCAATGCAGTTAAATATTTCCATCAGCAAACTCCTAACAAGAATTAGATGAGATGAAGCTTTAATTCAACAATCTGGATGAGCCATAATTGCCAGTCAGGAACAATCTGAATCCAGGGATAACTTTGTGAGGTTCCATTCATGCTGGTTCATCTCTGAGTTAGACATAGATAAGTGGATTACAGGTCTTTAGACTAATAGAAAGCCTTTATCTGACAACCAGTTATTGTGACCTAAGCATGCTTTGGGGAGCAAATTAGGGCTTGCAGAGGGAATGCTAGCAACATAGAAGATTTGCTCGGGAGTCGGGCAGTAGCGCAGCGGGTTAAGCGCAGGTGGCGCTAAGCACAAGGACCAGCGGAAGGATCCAGGTTCGAGCCTCCAGCTCCCCACCTGCAGAGGAGTCGCTTCACAGGCAGTAAAGCAGGTCTGCAGGTGTCTGTCTTTCTCTCCCCCATCTGTCTTCCCCTCCCCTCTCCATTTCTCTCTGTTCTATCCAACAACAATGACATCAATAATAACTACAACAATAAAACAACAAGGGCAACAAAAGGAATAAATAAATTAATTAAAAAATAATTTAAAAAAAGAAGATTTGCTTATTCTCCTACATTTATATAGACTCTGAGCATCTTTGTCCACGTTTATACTAGAAGTGGGGAATTGTTGGAGCATGAACAATTAACAGATGGCTGATTTCAACCTGACAAGCGTACAGTGGACTTATGCAAACACACAGTGGATTGTGGATGTATAGGAAGTTATTTAAATGAGTGTCTGGAAGAAATCACTCTCTGTTCCTGCTGCACTTTGCCTGCTCTCCTACTCCCCAGGACCCCCCAACCCCGCTCCATGATGCTTCCCTTGACCTGAGTATGAGTATCTGAACACTGGTAACTAATTTAAGGACTCTTGGCTCCCTGCCATCATAACCAGCCAATCTTTACCCCTTTGCCTATTTTGCTGCCACTGTTTTTATGTACCTATATAACCCTTGATATAATAAATCTCTTCTTTGTTAAATCATAGCCAAAGCTGGCAGTTTTTAGTCCTTACACATTGCAACATAGATGCTCAACCAGGTGCACCACAAACTGGGCCCCCAATATTTGTATTCTATATGAGGATTGGCCTTATTTTTGACAACATAAGTAGTAAACTAGGAGTAGTTTTAAATGGAAACTTTGTGCTTCCAGTCTTGCAGTATATGAATTATAAAGAAGCAATACATATATATATATATATATATATATATATATATATATATATATATATGGAGACATTAACAAAAACATAGGATAAGAGGAGTACAACTCCACACAGTTTCCACCACCAGAACTCTGCATCCCCTCCCCTCCCCTGATAGCCTTCCTATTCTTGATCCTTCTGGGAGTATGGACCCAAGGTTATTGTGGGATGCAGAAGGTGGAAGGTCTGGCTTCTGTAATTGCTTCCCCACTGAACATGGTCATTGATAGGTTGATCCGTACTCCCAGCCTGTCTCTCTCTTTCCTTAGTAAGGTGGGGTTCTGGGGAAGTGGAGCTGCCGGACACATTGGTGGGTTTGTCTGTCCAGGGAAGTCTAGTTGTCATCATTCTAGCATCTGGAACCCGGGGGCTGGAAAGAGAGTTAACATACAAAGACAAACAAACAAATTGTTGACCAATCATGAACCTAAAGGCTGGGATAGTGCAGATGAAATGTTTGTGTGTGTGGGATCCTCTATTTTGTAGATAGTTAGTAGGCATATTTTAGTTATATTTCAAACGGCCATTAGCTATACTAGTTTTTTTTTTTTTTCCTCTTAGCCTGAAATCCGATATGCACATGGATCCAAGTTATTGTCTGGGGAGGTGATGTCATGGCTGGAAAAGGGACAGAAAGCTGGATCAGAGAAAAGAGTAGCTGCTTAACATGGGGAAGGGGTATAAATATTGTTGACTGTAAACAACATCAATCTGACTTGGTCTGGGGCCCATATTCTGCTTAGGAGCCTATGTGATCTCTGCATCCCTATAGATCTGAGCTCACATTCTGTGGTGATGAGTAGGAACATTCCAAGCTGCCCCAATATCGACCCATCTCCCTCAGGTATATCATAGAGTATATTGTTCATCCTCTATTCGGAGGATGGAACATTCTTTATCTTTGTTGATCCAAGTTGAGGGCAAGGTCCCTTGGGGGGCCCACAAATGGGTCTTTTTTGTCGTTCCTGATAGAGAATGACCTGTAAAGAGGGATTTATTTGAGGCCAAGCCCATCATGTCTGTTTGGGAATCTCTGGACTCCCCAAAAAGACCCCAGCTGATGGGGTGTCCTGATAGTGACAAAAGAGTCATCATTAAAGTATGCCAGTCTCTTGCACTTTACTAAAAATATTTAATATTTTCTTTGTTATAATTGTATCATTTACTAGCATTGTATTATTGTAGAAACAATTATGTTCACACATTACAAAATACATTTTTTTTTACCTTTATAAATCAGTTTAAATAGTCTTTTATCTAAATAAAACAGACTCTCTCATTGGGAATACAAAATATATTTCATAAGACAGATATTTTATAATAAGTGAAATAAATGCATTAAGGATAGTAATGTTTACATTTATATAAATTAGTTAAAGATAAATGACATTGTCACTGTTAAGTAAGGGTGATGAAGAAATTACAAGAGTGATATTGATTCATCAGGGATTTTTGTTGGCCCATATTTAATTATTAATGTGGTTTTGCTTCAGGGGCTTACACCAATAATGTATAATGAGACAAATGTTTAGAAAAATGTATGTACTATATATCAATAAACATGTGCTTTGTAATTTTGTTCACAATTCTTATCATAATTTGTATCATTTAATTTGTCACAACAATAAAGTCACATGAAAGGCTGCTATTTTCTCTAGGAGGAAACCATTTTTTTTCCATTTTAATTGACATTTTTCTCTGCGTAACTTATTTTTTTAAAAAAGGTACATATATATTAAAATCTGGGAGATGAAACAGTGATTAAGTACAGGACTTGCAAGAATGATGTCTTGACTTTGATTCCTAGTACCACTCTCATATTAACAAATAAATCTAAATAAATAAAATTCATCCTAATAATGAATAAGCACTGCAGATTATCATAGGCACTAAATGGCCACATTAAATAACTTACACTCTAAATATCATATATTTCTCTAGTTGCCTACAATTGATTTTACAATTTAAGTGTAAACTCTAGGCTAAAGAGGTGGCTTAGCATGTAGAGTACATGCTTTATTTTATTTAAAATATTTATTTATTAGCACGGGATAGAGACAAGATGGAGGGAAAAAAAACACAGCATCACTCTGGCACATGGGATGCCTGGGACCTCATGCTTCTAAGTTCAGTGCTATACTCACTGTACTACATCTAAAACCTAAAGTGTATGTTTTAAATGTAAACTATGTATTTTATAGCAAACTTGGAAGAGTACAATTTTTTGTTAAGAAATACCTTAATATTTTTTAATGTTCCATTTTTATTTTAAATTTCAATTTAAAGTTAATAAAATAACACTAATGGCAACTAAACTTCATCCTTGAGAATGTTTATAGAAAAACTAATCAGAGGGTGGGGGTAGATAGCATAATGGTTATGCAAAAGACTCTCCTGCCTCAGGCTCCAAAGTCCCAGGTTCAATCCCCTGCACCACCATAAACCAGAGCTGAATAGTGCTCCGGTTAAAAAAAAACAAACAGGAGTAGTAAAAAGGTTGTGGGTAGACAGCATAATGGTTATGCAAAGAGATTCCCATGCCTGAGGCTCTGAAGTCCCAGGTTCAATCCTCCACACCACCAAAATCCAGAGCTGTGCAGTGTTCTGGTATTTCTCTCTGTGTTTCTCTCTGTATCTCTCTCAAAAATAAGACAAATAAAATACTTAAAAAAAACTAATCAGAAAAAGAGAAATGCTTGGTTTTCCCTTTGTGATTTAAATAAAAAATAGAGAGCATTGATTTAGTATATGTCACCCTTCATCTATGTCTGAAGGGTTTTCAATTAAAAGTTACCCCAACAGGACAAACTATTAGGATAACTAAATAAGGAAGATAAAAATGGTTGATATTAAGAAATTTGCATTTTTCTTTTGATAAACTAATGAATGTATCAGCCAATATTAAGATAAAAATGTACCTTTTTATGTTTTATGAGTGATTTAATATTGATTTTCAAAAATATAAGATAGGAGGGGTACAACTCCACACCGTTCCCACAACCAGAATTCTGTATTCCCATTTCTTCCATTGTAACGTACAGCAGTTCTCCTAAGGTTGAAATGGGAGGTAAATATTATTTCTACAGCTATATGTCTATATTTTATATATTTACCCATTTTCATCTATGGTCCCATTAACTGTTCTTTTCCAAGTCACACATATACCTATTACTACATCTGACTGCCCTCCTTTTATCTTCTTCTCTCTCTGGGTCCTGATGGAGTTGGAGTTCAGAGCCCTCTGGTCATATTGGGAGTATGGACCAAAATTATTTTTGAGGTTCAGAAGGTGGACATGGGCATTGGCAGGTCTATCCATACCACTAGCCTGGTTCTGTCATTCCCTGGTAGAGTAGGGCTCTGAAGAGGTGAGGTTCCAGGGCACATTGGTGAGGCCGTCTTCCCAAGGAAGTCAGGATGGAATCATGACAGAAACTGAAACTTGGTGGATGAAAGACAGTAAGATATAAAGCCAGACAACATAATTAATGCAGAAAACTGCCTCGGCGATTCTGGAAGATGGTGGAATGAGAAGCTGCTATTGGCTTGAATTCCGACAACATCTGCTGGAAACAGGATTTTTTGCCTTTAGCAGGACAGTCAATAAGAGGTCCTAGTTGTGACACCAAGGAAGTGACTATAACTCAATTTGGGTTAGAAAATAGAGTAAAAAGAAAGGAAATTTTTTTTTCTTAATTATTATTCCAGAAGCACACCCCTGACCCCCCTCCCCCATAACCAGTCCCTGAGGGCCAGAGAGCTGCTCCTAGCAGACTCCCCTGCTGAGTTTCTTTCTTTACCAAGATTCCTGGCCCAACAGGGGGTATAATTCCAATTCCATTCCTATTCCTTTCTTAAACCCTTGGCCCTTTTTCTTTCTAAGTGGCCAATTCCAGCTACAAATATTCAACCAAGCAGAGCCTCACTCAGATAGGGAAAGACCTTCAGAAGTGCTTTTTTTTGGTTGTTTGTTTGTTTTATTTACTTAACAATCAGCTGCCTCTGCTCAGGGGGCCTGAGGCAATCTGGAGCCATCCAAGCTGAAGACAGAACAGATTTTTTACTGTGTTCTATTTTATTATCAATACTAGATATCCGCATATCCCTTTCCCCCCCTCCTTCAGGTTGACCAGAATTAACTCTTAGTGTATTTTCCATTTCTAGGGGACTAGTGTCTTATCCATAGCTAGAGTAATTTGTTTCACTCTTCCTACCTACCCTACCCATTCTCCCCTTCACCCTCCACCTAGTTAATTAAATAATAATAGTAATAATAATAATAATAAATAATTTTCCTTTCAATGCTCTTTTATTACTGTTCTTTTTCTTATCTTTTTTTCTTCTCTCTCCCTCTCTCTCTCTTCCTTATTTTTCTCATTCTTGTCATCCTTTCTTCCATCATCCTTCGGCTTTCTGAATTCACTGATACATGTTTGTGAATTATTTTGGGGGAAGAAATCTGACTCAGAGTGGACTCTCTCTGCATGTATCTCTGCTCTACTTCCCTTTCTCATGTAGCTACCCCTAGAATATACAGTGGATAGTAGATTTCCTTAATTGTCTATTCTTGCTATCCCTTATTTCCTTTCTCTTTCTTCTTCACTTGGACTTGGTTGCTATTTTTTCATTGACTGGAGACATTATTTGGCTAACTGGTAGTGGTTAAACTGCTTCAATCCTTGCTTCAGTTGCTATTGTAATTTCTGAGGTTGGTGATTGCATTTGTCATAAAGGTATTTAGTAAAGTGTTGCTTGTACTCAAAACACAACAACTGAGGAACAACAGAACATAAAAATAAGAAACACATTAATAAAAAATGGGTTGATCAAGAGAAAATAAAACTGCTACTACAATGAATGAAGACAAGAGCCCAGAAGAAACTACAAATCAGCCAGAAGTAATCATAGACAAGAAATGCATGCAAGCAATAATAAACTTATTAATCACAGAAATGAAAACAACTTTGAAGGAAATGGCTAGCGATAGTAGGGAAACAATAGATGAGAACGTCAAGGAAAATACGAATTAACTTGAGGCAATTAGAGAACTGAAAGCTGAAATAGCTGAACTGTAGAAAGCAGCTGAGGGAAGGGAAAGCAGACTAACAGAGCAGAAAACAGAATTATCCAGACAGAGGATGAGCTAGAGAAAACTAAGAAAGAGGTGAAAGAGCTCAAAAAGAGATTAAGAGACACTGAAAACAACAGCAGAGACATATGGGATGAACTCAAAAGAAGTAAGATTCGTATAATTGGCCTGCCAGAGGAAGAAAGAGAGGAAGAGGAAGCAAGCATTCTAGAGAAAATTATAGAAGAAAACTTCCCAGACCTGAACAACAGAAAGGATATTAAGAATGAAGAGACCCAGATAGTCCCAAACAGAATCAACCCAGACCCGAAAACACCAAAACACATCATAGTCACAATGAAAAGAAGTAAGGATAAAGAAAGGATCCTAAAGGCTGCAAGAGAAAAACAAAAAGTCACATACAGAGGAAAAAACCCATAAGACTATCAGTAGACTTCTCCACTCAAACTCTAAAAGCCAGAAGACTATGGGAAGATATTTTTCAAGCCCTAAATGCAAAAGGTTTTCAACCAAGGATACTATATCCTGTTAGACTTTCATTCAACCTAGATGGAGGGATCAAAACCTTCTTAGACAAACAACAGTTAAAGGAGGCAACCATCACCAAACCGGCCCTGAAAGAGGTTTTAAAGGACCTCTTATAAACTAGAACATCACCATAATACTTGCAATATATGAGAGAAAATAAAAATTTGTTGAACAATGGCACTACAATACATTAAATCCATAATATCAATAAATGTCAATGGCTTAAACTCACCCATCAAAAGGCACAGAGTGGGGGGGATGGATCAGAAAACATAATCCAAGCATATGCTGCTTGCAAGAATCTCATCTGACACACCAAGAAAAACACAAACTTAAAGTGAAAGGTTGGAAAATTATCATACTGGCTATCGGACCACAAAAAAAAGGCAGGAACAGCCATTCTAATAAATGACACAATAAATTTTAAATTAAATAAAGTAATAAAATATAGACAAGGGCATTACATAATTATTAAAGGATCAATCAGCCAAGAAGACTTAACAATTATTAACATCTATGCACCAAATTAGGAACCATCTAAATACATCAAGCACCTACTCAAAGAACTTCAGAAATACATCAATAGTAATACAATAATAGTGGGAGACTTTAACATTCCACTCTCACGCTTAAACAGATCAACAAAGCAGAGAATCAACAAAGATAGAAGAGAATTAAATGAAGAGATTGACAGACTAGACTTCTTGGCCATTTTCAGAGTCCTTCACCCCCAAAACCTGGAAAACACCTTCTTTTCAAATCCACATAACACATACTAAAGGATAGACTAAACGTTAGGCCACAAAGACAGCATCAATAAATTCAAGAACATTGAAATCATCCCAAGTATCTTCTCAGACCACAGTGGGGTAAAACTAACATTTAACAACAAACAGAAAAATATTAAAAGTCACAGAATTTGGAAACTAAACAATATACTCCTTAAGAACCACTGGGTCAGAGAGTCACACAAGCAAGGAATTCAAATGTTCCTGGAAACAAATAAAGATGAAGTCACAAGTCATCAAAATATTTGGAACACAACCAAAGCAGTATTGAGAGGGAAACTTATAGCCATACAATCACATATTAAACAACAAGAAAAAGGTCAAATAAATGACCTTACTGCAAATGTCAAGGACTTAGAGGAAGAAGAACAAAGGAACCCTAAACAACCAAAAGGGCAGAAATCACTAAAATTAGAGCAGAAATGAACATCATCGAAAATAAGAGACCATACAAAAGATCAATGAAGCCAAATGTTGGTTCTATGAAAGATTAAACAAAATTAACAATTCCTTAGCCAGACTCACCAAACAAAATAGAGAGAAGACTCAAATTAATAGAATTGTAAACAATGGAGGAGATATCACAACTGATACCACATAAATCCAGAATAGCATGCGAAACTTCTATGAATAACTATATGCCACCAAGCTAGAGAATCTGGAAGAAATGCAAGAATTCCTAGAAATATATGTCCTTCCAAAATGGAACCAAGAAGAACTACAAAACCTAAATGCACTAATCACAGACAAAGAAATTGAAACCATTATTAAGAATCTCCCCAACAACAAACGGCTGGATCGGATGGCTTCACAAACAAATTCTATCAGGCAAGAGAAAGAAATAAAAGGAATACAGATTGGAAGGGAAGAAGTCAAACTCTCAGTATTTGCAGATGATATTATAGTATACATAGAAAAACATAAAGAATCCAGCAGAAAACTAATGGAAGTTATTAGGCAATATAGCAAGGTGTCAGGCTACAAAATCAATGTACAAAAATCAGTGGCATTTCTTTATGCAAACACTAAATCTGAAGAAGAAGACATCCAGAAATCACTCCCATTTACTGTTTCAGCAAAATCAATAAAATACCCAGGAATAAAGCTGACCAAAGAAGTGAAAGACTTGTATACTGAAAACTATGAGTCACTACTCAAGGAAATAGAAACTGATACCAAGAAATTGAAAGACATCCCAGACTTATGGACCAGAAGAATAAATATCATCAAAATGAATATTCTTCCCAGAGCCATATACAAATTTAATGCAATACCCATCAAAGTTCCACCAAGCTTCTTTAAGAGAATAGAGCAAACACTAAAATCATTTATCTGGAGCCTGAAAACACCTAGAATTGCCAAAACCATCTTGAGGAAAAGAAACAGAAATGGATTCATCACACTCCCAGATCTCAAACTATATTATAAAGCCATCATCATCAAAACAGCCTGTTACTGGAACAAAAATAGGCACACAGACCAGCAGAACAGAACTGAAAGCCCTGAAATAAATCCCCACACCTATGGATATCTAATCTTTGATAAGAACAATGACTTATGTCACTTAACATAATTCCTTCTAGCTCCATCTAAGATGGGTCAGAGAAGGTTGGTTCATTGTTCTTAACAGTTGCATAGTATTCCATTGTGTATATATACCACAACTTTCTCAACCACTAATATGTTGTTGGGCACCTGGTTTGCTTCCAGGTTTTAGCTGTTACAAATTGTGCTTCTAAGAACATAGGTGTACACATATCTTTTTGTTTAGGTATTATATAGTCCTTTGGGTATAAGAGAAATTACTGGGTCATATTTAAGGTCCATATCTAGCCTGGTGAGAGTTCTCCATAATGCTCTCCACAGAGGCTGGACCAATTTAAATTCCCACCATCAGTGCAGAAGTGTTCTTTATCCCCACAGCTTCTCCAGCATCTGTTGCTGCTGTCCTTTTCGATGTATGCCATTCTCACAGGAGTGAGGTGGTATCTTACAGTTGTCTTTATTTGTATTTGTCCAGCAATCAGTGACAAGAATAATTTTTCATGTGTTTGTTATCTTTTTGGATCTCTTCTGTAGTGAATGTTCTGTTCAAATACTCTGCCCATTTTTGGATGAGGTTATTTGCTTTTTTGTTACTAAGTTTGCTGAGCTCTTTGTATATTTTGGTGATTAGTCTCTTGTCTGATCAATGACATGTGAATATCTTCTCCCATTCTGTGGTGGGTCTGTTTTTGTGATAGTTTCTTTGGCTGTTCAGGCACACTTCTTTTTTTTTTAATATTTATTTTATTTATTTATTCCATTTTGTTGCCCTTGTTGTTTTATTGTTGTAGTTATTATTGTTGTTGTTTTTGGATAGGACAGAGAGAAATGGAGAGAGGAGGGGAAGACAGAGAGGAGGAGAGAAAGATAGACACCTGCAGACCTGCTTCACCACCTGTGAAGCGACTCCCCTGCAGGTGGGGAGCTGGGGTTCGAACCGGGATCCTTATGCTGGTCCTTGTGCTTTGCGCCACCTTCGCTTAACCCGCTGTGCTACAGCCTGACTCCCTCACGCACACTTCTTTTTTAATTTAATTTAATTTTATTTATTTATTCCCTTTTGTTGCCCTTGTTTTATTGTTGTAGTTATTATTGTTGTTGTCATCGTTGTTGGATAGGACAGAGAGAAATGGAGAGAGGAGGGGAAGACAGAGAGGAGAAGAGAAAGATAGACACCTGCAGACCTGCTTCACCACCTGTGAAGGGACTCCCCTGCAGGTGGGGAGCCGGGGTTCGAACCGGGATCCTTATGCCGGTCCTTGTGCTTTGCGCCACCTGCGCTTAACCCTCTGCGCTACAGCCCGACTCCCGACGCACACTTCTTAACAACATTATAGAACCTGGATACTTTCTATTTTTTACTTAGGCCTAGACACCCTCCTTTCTTGCCCTCTACTTTACTTCCCTAAATCACTCTAAGTCTAAACTTGTCAGATAAAGTAAGAACTGCAAAAGTAGAGTAAGAAGAAGAGACTGGAACACTTTAATGAAAGCTCTTTTGATCACTGTCAGGACACCCCTTCACCTGGGGCTCTAGTCAGGAAATCCCCAGATTCCCACATAGACATGATGGGCCTAAATCTCTAACAGATCACTTTCTCCACCATCACTGGTCATCTCCATCAGGAACAACATCATATTGCCTCTTGTGTGCCTCTACACAACCTTTTCTTCAATGTAGAACAACAATGGTAAGAAATTTTTCACTTTCCAAAGGGAGTCTGTGTCAACCTACTCTGCCACTTGAGGAAGACTCGTCTTGAAATGAGTGCAGCCTAGGATGTTCCTATCTCTGATCATGGATTGCAAGTTCATACTGACAGGGATACAGAGGTTAAACAATTTCCTATGCTAAATATGAGTAGATATGAGACTTAGGACAGATTGATGAGTTTACAGTTAATGATATTAATATACTTTCTTCAAATTTGTGATCTACTTTCTGTCCTGATACAGCTCTCTAGTCTTATCCACAGCTCTGGCACCATTTTCCTAGACAATACTTTCAGCCTACTTACATGTTAGCTTTCAAGCTCAGGCAAAAGCTACTAAACTCCTGGCCCCCTTGGAATATACTGAAAATAGATATACAAGATTCTTCCCACACAATGACCCTTAGTTCCTTCTGCTCTATTACAACCTTTAGGTTCCTGATTATTTAACAATTATTTCTGTTTTATATCTTACCATTTTCCAGCAACCAAGTTTCACATGCTACCATGACACCATCCTGACTTCTCTAGGCAGATGGCTTCACCAATTTGTCCTGGAACCTCATATTCCCAATCCCTGTCCCACTAGGGAAAGACATAAACAAGATGGGGGGATGGATTAACCTGACAACACCCATGTCAAGTGGAGTTTCAACTACAGAAGCCACTCAAAAAAAAAAAAAAAAAAAACAACAACAACAACTTTGGTCCATATTCCCAGAGGAATAAAGAATAGGGAACCTTCCAATGGAGGGGATGGGATACTGAACTCTGATGGTAGGAATTATATGGAATTGCACTCCACTTATCCTACAATCTTGTTAAACATTATTATATCACTAATAAAAATGAGGTAACACTGTAAGGTAGATAAGAAAAATATATATTTTATAAAAGCACAACTGAAGAGCATAAGAGTATTATTGACTTTTTCCCACTATTACATGGTGAAAACATAGGAACCTTAATAAAGATATGAAATCTGAAAATTAGGTCATCGTGAAGAACAAAGGACAGATAACTAATGGTTAATTGGAAAAAAATAGCACTAAAATATATTGTTTAGTTGTTTTGAGACCACTTTCAAGGCAACAAGTCTATATGGAATAGACAAGAACACATATTCCTGACAGTAGACCCTTTGGTTGGAAATGATAGAATGCAGGGTATATGTTAAGGAATAATTATTAGAATACAAGAAGCAACAATCATGTATATTATTACACACTTCTCTTTCCCAGTTTAATCACTGCCCCTGAACATACACACACTATACTTAAAACAACCTCTTTTTTTTTGGAGAATCTGATGTGGAGTAAATAGATCATTAAGGAGGATGAGGCAGAATTAAGAAATAACAAGAACAAAAAAAAAGTTCATGATTATTAAAAATTGCCTACCTAATTTAACCAAACAGGTAATATGCTCAGAAAAAAATTGATCTGATACTGTTTCTCACCATTAAACAGGACTTTTAAAGTATAAAATATGGGATAAGAAATGAAGGTCCTTTGCTCCTAAGTGTTCATTTGAGTCTGCTCCATCTATAACACAGTCCCTAATCTTTCTATTTAGAAGTATTTCTTATTTGGAAGGCTTTTATTATATTTTTAAGAATCTAGAAAACCATATATACTATTATTCTTAACATCTTTTACTTACTGTTAAATGACAATAAAATTTAAGCGGAAGCATTTTCTCAGAGGAATAAAGTTTTCTCACCTCTTAAGTATTATCACAGACAGGTTATTGACTAACCAAACATTACACTGCATGCTAAATTAACTCCCTCCTCTAAAGAAGGGTTATTAAATGTAATTGCAAAAATAAATCACTGTGCACTATAGATTTTCAAGGATATTTGTTATTGTATAATCCCAACTGTTACATCTGTACCATCACATACTTTTCCTGTAACAAAATTAATATTTAGTAACATATATGATGTCCAAAACATCCCAAATTAATTTCAGTTGTGTGTATTTTCAGACATGAAGACAGGATTGTATTTCTTCATTTTCAATACCATTTTCTCATGTTAGAAACCACCTTTAGATGGGATTTTCTCAAACAAAATATAAGTGATAATGATAAATATATGTGTAGTCATTTTTCTCCAGAGAATAACTTTATTCTCAGAGAATAAAAAAATGTTGGTGTTCATGGCATTATGATAACATATTTTAGCATTCCTAGAATACAAGTTTTGCTGATATACAGGTGACAGAAAAACAAATCTTTATGGTGTGCATGATGGAATGAAGATGATAAATGACCTTGAGCATTATGAGGAGCAAAGAAAACAGAGCCCAGGGACAGATGGTGTGGATTTCTAACTTTGAAATGTCAGAGGGTAAGTGTTTTCTGCATATCAAGTGATAAGTAATGCAGAGATAATGTTTGAGATTGTTGTGTTGGATTTTATATATTGATACTGAATATGAATAAAAAGCACTTCATCTTTTAAGCACTCATACTGACAAAAGAGTTGGCTGGGTTTGAAAAGGCCTGACATTTTGGAGCAAAACAATGTACTCACAAATTTATCCAGGATGAATATAAGGTTTTTTTTTTCTCTCGTTGTTTAAATTCTCTGTAATTCAAAATGGCATAACCAACATGTTTTGCAACCAAATCAACTACTATATTGTGGTTTACCAATGAGATTAAACCAAAACTATACTAACCTGAATAGAACATTCACAGAATACAGGCATTCTCTTGGCTGATGGATTATTAACTAGATGTGTGGTATTTGAATATTATCTCAAAAACAACTACCAAAAGATTTTCTTTTTTTTAAATATATGGAACTGTTCACGAATTTTCATGTCATTCTTGTACAGGGGCCATGCTAATCTTCTCTCTATCCTTCCAATTTTAGTATATGTGCTACCAGGGGTTTCTGAAGATGGCGATTTTTGAAGCCGCAGCTGCCCTGAGCTCCAAGAGGTAGAAGATTGCAACCCGGGATCTGCTGCATGGGGTAGGATACTGGGCTGTCTGTAGGAGGTTGAACACGAGCTGGTCAGAGTGACACTAAAATATAGTCCCATAACTCTCTCTTGGGAAGACAAATGGATGTCAGGGGGACAAAGGAAAATCCTTTAATTATTTCTGAGCTCACAGCCCCTACTCCAGCACTAACCTCAAGGAGCAGCACAGCTGCTCCTAGTAGGCTCCCCACTGAGCTATTTTCTTTATCAAGATTCCTGGCTCATCAGGGTGTCATTCCAAGCCTCTTCCTTTAACTTTAATTTTTTTTAAATATTTATTTATTTGTTGCCTCTTGTTGCCCTTGTTGTTTTGTTGTTGTAGTTATTGTTGATGTTGTTGTTGGATAGGACAGAGAGAAACAGATAGGGGAGGGCAATACAGAGAGGGGGAGAGAAAGATAGATACCTGCAGACCAGCTTCAACGCCTGTGAAGCAACTCTCCTGCAGGTGGGGAACTGGGGCCTCAAACTAGGATCCTTATTCTGGTCCTTGTGCTTTGTGCCACCTGCACCTAACCACACAACTCCCTATTTATTTATTTATTTATTTATTTATTTATTTATTTAATGGGCTGGAGCTTTATTTGAGGGACAAAATACCTGACAAATCAGAGCCTCTTCCCTATCTGGGAAAGAATACCTGGATGTTTTTTTTGTTGTTGTTGTTTGTTTTTGAATACTTTTTACAATTGGATCTTTGCTTAGGATGCATGCAGCCAATCAAGTGGTCCAAGATACAGAATGACTATTAGGGGTATTCTTTTTTTTTTTTTTATTTAAGAAAGGATTAATTAACAAAACCATAGGATAGGAGGGGTACAATTCCACACAATTCCCACCACCCAATCTCCATATCCCACCCCCTCCACTGATAGATTTCCCATTCTCTATCCCTCTGGGAGCATGGACCCAGGGTCATTGTGGGTTGCAAAAGGTAGAAGGTCTGGCTTCTATGATTGCTTCCCCGCTGAACATGGGCATTGACTGGTCGGTCCACACTCCCAGTCTGCCTCTCTCTTTCCCTAGTAGGGTGTGTCTCTGGGGAAGCAGAGCTCCAGGACATATTAGTGGGGTCTTCAGTCTAGAGAAGCCTGGCAGGCATGCTGATGACATCTGGAACCTGGTGACTGAAAAAATAGTTAACATACAAAGCCAAAAAATTGTTGAGCATCATGGACCCAAAGCTTGGAATAGTGGAGAGGAAGTGTTAGGGGGATACTCACTGCAAGCCCTAGTGTACTTCTGTTTTCAGGCATATATTTTGCAGTAGTTTAAGGATACGTGTGAACATATGCTCTCACAGAAACTGGTGTATATCTACGTTTTGGGACTTTGTTAGAAAATGAACCACCTGAGATGAAATTAGAGCATACTATGAAAGGAAAGCTCTCACCCGAGTAATGAAGCTGGAGGGTTGTCATTCCACACGTGAAGTCTCTGGACACAGTCTGAAGTGAAGCATGTCGAGGTGGCAATCATTGTGTTGGTTAGGTTGTGATCAGTAGATGTAATATTATTTGATATGGATTGGGAGAGGCATACGGGAAAGTGGGCCCTATCCAAGGGTTCCAGGACTGGGGGAAGTAGAGGCTCTATAGTGGAGATGTGAGGTTCCTGCTGTCTTAGGGTTCCAAAAGACAATCGATAGTTAATGTTATCATCACATTATTTGGTAATTAGGTTAACTTTGAAAAGTCCTTTTGTTATGGTTGGCTGTACAGTACCCAGTATCTTGTATATAGCTGTGCTATTGGTTGCTTCTGATCTACTCAGTCTAGGCTTTTGAGAGAGTCTCCATATCAATTACACTGCATATATTGAGAAAAGATTCAGTTAGTATTTTGAAAAACTTCGAGACATACAATTAATTTCCCCCCTCTCATATTAATTAACTAGTAATTTATATGACTACATTTTACTAGGAGTGTACATAAACACCATTCCCACCACCAAAAAACTGTGACCCATCCCTCCCGCCCACTCCCACCCCCCACTGGCCCAGGAAGCTTCATGTCTAACCCTCACCACAGGGTTTTTACTTTGATGCCCTACTTACAATTTAGTCAGATCCTGCTTTTAGTTTCTCTTTCAGATCTTCTTAGTCATCTTCTGCTGATGAGTGGGATCATCCCATAATCATCTTTATCTTACTGACTTAGTTCACTTACCATAATTCTTTCTAGCTCTGTACAAGATGGGTCAGAGAAGGTGGGTTCATTGTTCTTGATAGCTGCATAGTATTCCGTTGTGTATATATACAGCTTTCTCAGCCACTCATCTGTTGTTGGGCACCTGGGTTGCTTCCAGGTTTTAGCTATTATGAATTGTGCTGCTATGATCATAGGAGTACACACCTCTTTTTGTTTGGGTGTTATGGAGTCCTTGGGGTATAACCCCAGGAGAGGAATTACTGGATCATATGGAAGGTCCATGTCTAGCCTTCTGAGAGTTTTCCAGACTGCTCTCCACAGAGGCTGTACCAATTTACATTCCCACCAGCAATGTAAAAGAGTTCCTCTGTCCCCACATCCTCTCCAGCATTTGTTGCTGCTGTCCTTTTTGAGGTATGCCATTCTTAAAGGAGTGAGGTGGTATCTTAGTGTTGTCTTAATTTGCATTTCTCTGACAATCAGTGACCTAGAGCAGTTTTTCATATATTTGTTAGCCCTTTGGATCTCCTCTGAGGTGAATGTTTTGTTCTTACCCTCAGCCCATTTTTGGATGGGGTCATTTGCTTTTTTGGTGCAAAGTTTGCTGAGCTCTTTATATATTTTGGTAATTAGTTTCTTGTCTGATGTCTGGCATGTGAAAATCTCCCATTCTGTGAGGGGTCTCTCTGTTTGTTTAATAGTTTCTTTGGATGTGCAGAAGCTTTTCAATTTGATGTAGTCCAATTGGTTTGTTTCTGCTTTAGTCTTCCTTGCAATTGGGTTTGATTCATCAAAGATGTCCTTGACGTGTAGGTGGGAAAGTGTTTTACCAATGTTTTCCTTTAAGTATTTGATTGTTTCTGGTCTGACATCTAGGTCTTTGATCCATTTGGAGTTGATTTTTGTTTCTGATGAGATAAAGTGGTTCAATTTCATTCTTCTGCATGTTAAAACCCAGTTTTCCCAGCACCATTTATTGAAGAGAGCCTCCTTTTTCTATTTAATCCTTTGGGCCCCCTTATCAAACATTAGATGCCCATAGGTGTTGGGATTTACTTCTGGGCTTTCAATTCTGTTCCACTGGTCTGTGTGCCTATTTTTGTTCCAGTACCATGCTGTTTTGATAACGATGGCTTTATAATATAGTTTAAGGTCTGGGAGTGTGATGCCTAATTTCTGTTTCTTTTCCTTAAGATGCTTTTGGCAATTCTAGGTGTTTTCATGTTCCAGATAAATGATTGTAGTGTTTTTTCTATTCTCTTAAAGAAGCTTGGTTGAACTTTGATGGGTATTGCATTAAATTTGTATATGGCTCTGGGGAGAATATTCATTTTGATGATATTTATTCTTCCAATCCATGAGCATGGGATATCTTTCCATTTCTTGGTATCAGTTTGTATTTCCTTGAGTAGTGACTCATAGTTTTCAGCATACAAGTCTTTCACTTCTTTGGTCAACTTTATTCCTAGGTATTTGATTGATTTTGCTGAAATAGTAAATGGGAGTGATTTCTGGATGTCTTCTTCTTCAGATTTAGTGTTTGCATAAAGAAATGCCACTGATTTTTGTACATTGATTTTGTAGCATGATACCTTGCTATATTGCCTAATAACTTCCAGTAATTTTCTACTGGATTGTTTAGGTCTTTCTATGTATACTATCATATCATCGGCAAATAGTGAGAGATGACTTCTTCCCTTCCCATCTGTATTCCTTTGATTTCTTTCTCTTGCCTGATTGCTATGGCAAGAACTTCCAATACTATGTTGAAGAGTAACGGTGACAGTGGACAGCCCTGTCTAGTCCCCGATCTGAGGGGGAATGCTTTCAACTTCTGTCCATTGAGTATGATGTTGGCTGTAGGTTTGCTATATATAGACTCCACTATCTTGAGGAATTTCCCATCTATTCCCATTTTTTGTAGATTTTTTATCATGAACGGGTGTTGGATTTTGTCAAAGGCTTTCTCTGCATCTATTGAGATAATCATGTGGTTTTTGGCTTTGCTTTTATTGATGTGGTGAATGACATTGATTGACTTACGGATGTTGAACCAGCCTTGCATTCCTGGGATGAATCCCACTTGGTCATGATGAACAATCTTTTTGATGTGTTGCTGTATCCGGTTGGCCAAGATCTTGTTTAATATTTTGACATCTATGTTCATCAGAGATATTGGTCTGTAGTTTTCCTTTTTTGTTCTGTCCCTATAAGCTTTTGGTATCAGGGTGATGTTGGCTTCATAAAAGCTGGAAGGGAGTATTCCTGTTTTTTCAATCTTATGGAATAGCTTAAGAAGTATGGGTACTAACTGTTTCCTCAAAGTTTTGTAGAATTCATTTATGAAGCCATCTGGTCCAGGGCTTTTGTTGTTGGGGAGATTTTTAATAACGGTTTCGATTTCTTTGTCTGTGATTGGTGCATTTAGATTTTGTAGTTCTTCTTGGTTCAGTTTTGGAAGGGCATAGGTTTCTAGGAATTGTTCCATTTCTTCCAGATCCCCTATCTTGGTAGCATATAGTTCTTTATCAAAGTTTCACAGGATTCTCTGGATTTCTGTGGTGTCAATTGTGATATCTCCTGCATCGTTTACAATTCTATTAATTTGAGTCTTCTCCCTTTTTTGTTTGGTGAGTCTGGCTAGGGGTTTGTCAGTTTTGTTTAATCTTTCAAAGAACCAACATTTGGCTTCATTGATCTTTTGTATGGTTCTTTTATTTTTGATGTTGTTTATTTCTGCTCTAACTTTAGTGATTTCTGTCCTTCTGGTTGCTTTAGGGTTCCTTTGTTCCTCTTCCTCTAAGTCCTTGAGATGTGCAGTAAGGTCATTCATTTGAGCTTCTTCTTAGTGTTTAATATGTGACTGTATGGCTATAAATTTCCCTCTCAGTACTGCTTTAGCTGTGTCCCAAATATTTTGATATGTTGTGTCTTCATTTTCATTAGTTTCCAGGAACATTTGAATTTCCTGCTTGAGTGACTCTCTGACCCAGTGGTTCTTAAGGAGCATGTTGTTTAGTTTCCAAATTCTGTGTCTTTTAATAATTTTCCGTTTGTTGTTAAATGTTAGTTTTACTCCACTGTGGTCTGAGAAGATACTTGGGATGATTTCAATGCTCTTGAATTTATTGATGCTGTCTTTGTGGCCTAACATGTGGTCTATCCTTGAGTATGTGTTATGTGGATTTGAAAAGAAGGTGTATTCCAGTTTTTTGGGGTGGAGGAGTCTGAAAATGTCCAAGAGGTCTAGTCTGTCGTTTTCTTCATTGAATTCTCTTGTATCTTTATTTTTTCTCTGCTTTGTTGATCTGTCTAAGTGTGAGAGTGGGGTATTGAAGTCTCCCACTATTATTGTATTACTATGTATTTTTGAAATTCTTTCAGTAGATGCTTAATGTATTTAGATGGTCCCTCGTTGGGTGCATAGATGCTAATAATTGTTAAGTCTTCTTGGCTGATTGATTCTCTAATCATTATGTAATGTCCTTGCCTATCTTTTATTACTTTATTTAATTTCAAATCTATCGTGTCTGAGATGAGAATGACTGTTCCTGCCCTTTTTTGTGGTCCGTTAGCCTGTATGATAGTTTTCCATCCTTTCTCTTTAAGTCTGTGTTTATCTTGTTGTGACAGATGGGATTCTTGCAAGCAGCATATGGTTGGGTTATGTTTTCTGATCCATCCCCCCACCCTGTGCCTTTTGACAGGTGAGTTTTAGCCATTGACATTTATTGATATTATGGATTTAATGTATTGTAGTGCCATTATTCTAAAAAATTTTGTTTGCTCTGATATATTGCAAGTATTATAGTGATGTTCTTGTTTATAAGAGGTCTTTTAGTACCTCTTTCAGGGCCGGCTTGGTGATGGTTGCCTCCTTTAACTGTTGTTTATCTAAGAAGGTTTTGATCCCTCCATCTAGTTTGAATGAAAGTCTAGCAGGATATATTATCCTTGGTTGAAACCCTTTTTCATTCAGGGCATGATAGATATCTTGCCACTTCCTTCTGGCTTTTAGAGTTTGAGTGGAGAAGTCGGCAGATAATCTTATGGCTTTTCCCTTGTATGTGACTTTTTGTTTCTCTCTTGCAGCCTTTAGGATCCTTTCTTTATCCTTACTTCTTCTCATTGTGACTATGAAGTGTCTTGGTGTCTTCAGGTCTGGAGTGATTCTGTTTGGGACTCTCTGGGTCTCTTCATTCTTAATATCCTTTCTGTTGTTCAGGTCTGGGAAGTTTTCTTCTATTATTCCTTCTAGAATGTTTGCTTCCCCTTCCTCTCTTTCTTCCTCTGGCAGGCCAATTATACGAATGTTACTTCTTTTGAGATCATCCCATATGTCTCTGTTGTTGTTTTCAGTGTCCCTCAATCTCTTTTTAAGCTCTTTCACCTCTTTCTTTATTTTCTCTAACTCATCCTCTGTCTGACTAATTCTGTTTTCTGCTTCTGTTTTTCTGCTTTCCCTTGCCTCAGCTTCTTTCTTCATTACAGCAATTTCAGCTTTCAGTTCTCTAATTGCCTCAAGATAAGCAGTATTTTCCTTGGGGGTCTCAACTGTTGTTTCCCTAATACTGCCATTCCTTTCCTCCAATGTTGTCTTCATTTCTGTGATTAATAAGTTTATTATTGGTTGCATACTTCTTATCTATGGTTACTTCTGGCTGATTTGTAGTTTCTTCTGGGCTCTGTCTTCATTCATTGGAGTAGCAGTTTCATTTGTTTTTGATCTACCCATTTTTTTGATTTATGTGTTTCTTTTTTTTTATGCTCTGTTGTTCCTCAGTTGTTGTGTCTTGAGTACAAGTAACACTGTACTAAATACCTTTATGACAATTGCACTCACCAACCTCCGGAATTACAGTAGCAACTGAAGTAAGTATTGAAGTAGTTTAATCATTACCAGTTAGCCAAACAATTTCTCCAGTCCGTGAAAAAAATAGTAACCAAATCCCAGTGAAGAAAGAGAAAAGAATAGACAATTATGCAAATCTACTATCCACTGTATATTCTAGGGGTAACAAGAGGGGAAAGGGAACTAGAGCAGAGATACACACATAGAGAGTCCACTCTGAGTCAGATTTCTTCCCCAAGATAATTCACAAATTCAGAAAGGCAAAGAAGAAGGAAGAAGTGTATGACAAGATTAAAGAGAGAGAGAGACAAGAGATAGAAAGGGAGAAGATAAAAAAGGAGTTGTAATTAAATAGCAGTGCAAGGAAATTCCCAAATGTGTATCAATGAATTCAAAAAAGTACCCTGTTTGGTGGTGTGGGGTATCCTGCTAGGAGCTGGTCCCCCGGGACTGCTTATGGGGGCGGGGAAGGAGGTATGCTTGAAAATTAAAAGGAACCTGCGGAGGAGCTGCCTTCCCGGGCAGAGGACAATGCCCCGCGCACTCGCCTTGCCCGGCGCCACCTGGGAAGTCTGGAGCAGCCCGCCCGCTAGTCCATGCCACCTTTACTCTAATTCTTAACCCAAATTAAATTATAGTCACCTCTTTGGTGTCACCACTAGGACCCCTTATTGACTGGCCTCCTAAAGGCAGAAAATCCTACCGTTTCCGGAAGATGTTATCAGAGCACACGCTGCTAGCAGCTTCTCAGTCCGCCATCTTCCTGGAACTGAGCCTGGTCTGTTTCTCTATACTCTATTTCTGACAGTATTTTCTTCAAAAGCTTTCCTCACTTTTAAAGAATTTGTTGAGACCTTGATGCGTGTCACATTAAATTTGTATATGGCTCTGGTTATAATATACATTTTGATGATGGAAAATTTTCCAATCCATGAGCAATATTTCCACTTCTTCATATCATTTTCTATTTCCTTTGATAACCACTCATAGTTTTCAGTATAGAAGTCTTTCACTTCTTTGTCTGTTTTTTCCTAGATACTTTATTGATAAAGGAATGACACTGATTTTTGTATATTAATTTTGTAGCCTGACACCTTGCTATATTGTCTAATGATTTCCCAAAGCTTTTGCTGGATTCTTTAAGTTTTTCTTTTTTTTTTTTTCATTTTTTTATTCCCTTTTTTGTTGCCCTTGTTGTTTTATTATTGTAGTTATTATTGTTGATGTCGCCGTTGTTGGATAGGACAGAGAGAAATGGAGAGAGGAGGGGGAGACAGAGAGGAGGAGAGAAAGATAGACACCTGCAGACCTGCTTCACCGCCTGTGAAGCGACTCCCCTGCAGGTGGGGAGCCGGGGTTCGGACCAGAATCCTTATGCCAGTCCTTGTGCTTTGCGCCACCTGTGCTTAACCCGCTGCGCTACAGCCCGACTCCCAAGTTTTTCTATGTATAATATCATTTCACCTTCAAATCATGAAAGTTTCACTTCTTCCCTTCCAATCTACATTTCTTTATCTTGCCTGATTGCTGTGGCGAGAACTTCCACTACTATGTTGAATAGTAATGGTGATAGTGGACAGTCCTGTCTAGTCCATATATGAGGGGGAAACATCTCCCAGTTGAGTATAATGTTGGCTGAAGGTTTGCTATATATGGATTCAATTGTCTTAAGAAATTTGCCATCTATTCCAATTTTTTAGTATATTGATCATGAAGGGATGTTGGATTTTGTCAAAAGACCTTCTCTGCATCTATTGTGATAATCATATGGGTTTGGTTTTTCTTTTATTGATGTAGTGAATCACATTGATTGACGAATGTATATTGAACTAGCCTTGCATCCCTATGATAACTTCCACTTGATCATGACTAACAATCTTTTTAATATACTGTTGTATCTGGTTTGATAAGATTTTGTTCAGTATCTTAGCATCTATGTTCATCATAGATACTGGTCTGTAGTTTTCTTTTATTTTGTTTTGACCTTATCTGCTTTTGGTATCAGGATGATTTTGGTTTCACATAAGGTAGAATATAATATTCCTGCTTCTTCAGTCTTTTGGAAGAGTTTAATAGTAGAGGTACTGTTTCATGATGATTTTGTAGAATTTATTTGTAAGACACCTAGTCCTGGACTTTTATTTTGGTGGAGAGTCTTAATAATTGTTTAAATTTCTTTGTTTGGATTTATCCATTTAGGTTTTGTAGCTATTTCTGGTTCAGTTTTGGAAGGGTATATGCTTCTAGGAATTCTTCCATTTATCCAGGTTCTGTAGCTTGGTGGTATAGAAGCTTCACATGATATTTTACATTTCTGCAGTGTCTGTTGTGATAGCCCTCATATCATTTGCAATTCTATTTATTTGAGTATTCTTCCCTCTTTTGGTGAGCTAAAGGTTTGTAAATTTACTTATATTTTTAAAGAACTAACATTTAACTTCATTTATCTTTTGTATAGTTCTTTTATTTTCCATGTTATTTATTTCTACTATAATTTTGATGATTTAAGTCCTTCTGGTTGCTCTAGGGTCCCTTTGTTTCTCTTTTTCTAGTCTTGAAGGTGTGTAGTCAGGTTGTTTACTTGAGGGTTTTTCCCATTTTCTAATGTATTTTTGAATGGCTATGAGTTTCCTTCTAAATACTGATTTAGCTGTGTCCCAAATATTTTGATAGCTCATGTCTTCAATTTCATTTGATTCTAGGAACATTTGAATTTTTTCCTTGAGTTACTCATTTACCCCATGGTTGTTAAGCATAGTGTTGCTGAGTGTCCATATTTTGGCACTTTTACTAATTTACTGTTTGTTGGTGAATATTAGCTTAATTCTACTAGTCTGCAAAGATGCTTGCAATGGTGTCAATTCTCTTTTACTGTTTTTAACTGAAACCCAGTGAGACAGTTTTAGATGACTCCCCACTGAGTTTTGACAAAGGTTCAGCTTTGCAATCTTGCTTGGTGAGTTTAACTCCACAGGTGAGCATCTTTGTCTCTACCCTGTTTCCCCAAGAAGGTTACCTCTGGCTTGGAGGATGGGTATTGGTGTGCTGGGAGACTCAGGGTTTTCCTTTTCCTTTGTCCTTCCAACTTGTTTTTGCTAGTTTGTAGATGGGTTATAATATTCCTCTGTGATTTTTCTTTGTCCCCTCCTATATAGTTTATTTATTACAAGATCAAAAATCCTGTTCCTGCTTAGAATCCCCAGGATTTGAGTTGGATTTTTTGGATAATCTGTCCAGTTGCTGCATTCAGGCTGCCATCTTGACTCAGCCCAGTTTCCTTCTTTTTTATTATAGCTGCATAGTGAATAGCATTCATATATGTAGTTTCAGTGAACATTTAGATCATTTTAATATCTTTGCTATTTCAAATAATTCTGCAATGAATATGAGGATGTAGTTATCTTTCTGCAAAATAATTTTTTCCAATTGCTCTATAACTTAAGTGAAATCCCTGAATTATGTGGCTGTTCTATTTCTTAATCAATAAATTAATTGTATGAAAGAGAAGACCACAGCACCACTCTGGACAGATGTGGTGCTAATGATCATAACCTAGGTTTTATGTATGAAAAACATGCACTCTCTATCTTAAGATACTTCCCAAAGCCAATCTATTTTTAATTTTTAAAGAAATTCCATATTTATTTCTACAGTGGTTATATCAGTTTTCACTGCACCAAGAGTGTACATAAACAATTTTCCTTTTTCTTTCTTTTTTAATTTTTTAATTATATTTATTGGATAGAGACAGCCAGAAATCAAGGCAGAAGGAGGAGATAGAGAGGGAGAGAGACATAAAGACACCTGCAGCACTACTTTACCACTCGCAAAGCTTTCCCCCTACAGGTGGGGACTAAGGGCTTGATCCCTTGTCCTTCCGCACTGTAACATGTGTGCTCAACCAGGTGCACCACTACTCAGCCCCCAGGTCCTTGAGTGTTGTAACATGCATGCTCAACCATGTGCGCCACCACCCGTCCCCTCATAGATAATTTTTCCATATACAAATCAGCTATTGGTGTCTGTTTCACTTTTGACAATATTCTTATTAATAAGTATGAGCTATTACCTCACAGTTATTATTTGTATGTCTTTGATGTTTAGTCATATTGAACATATTTTTATACAGAAGACAGATTTTATATGTCTTATTTGGGAAAATATTTATTTCATTTCTTTGTCTTTTTTATTTTTAAAAAATATATGTTTGTTATTTAATAGTGATTTAAAACATTATAAGATAACAGAAGAATAATATCATACCACTTCCACCATCAACATTCTGTTCCCCTCCTTCAGTGGTAGCCAGCATAGTCCTTATATACACAAAAAATACACGTGCACATATATGTATGTGTCTGTGTGTGTGTGTGTGTATAATACTGAATTATTTCAATTATGATTATCCATGTTATTAATTAACACTTTTTTTGTTCTTGTTTTTTTGTTTGTTTGTGTAATCACAGGACTGTCCTCATGACTTGTGGTGGTGTTTGGGATTGATCTTGGGACCGAGAGGTTGGGAGGCTCAAGATTGTGATTCTCTTTGCATAACCATTATGCTATTTCTCCAGTACACTCATGAACCTCATTTTTATTGTGGGAATTAATGGTTTATAGTAAACACCATTGGAGGTACATGTGTAAAATTTCTGTTTTCTCAAGACACTCTCACATGCAGAAATGGAAGAATCCCAGCCTTTTCTCAACCTCCTGGTGCTTTAACCATATAAGGTAAAGCAAACTGCTTCCTCCTATTGCTTTTTGAATCCCACTACCTCCCTTTACAAACTCTGTTCTGCTGCTCAATAAAGGGTTATCTGCTGCCATAGCCCTCTGGGTGATCTTGTCTCTTGCCTCGGGTCACAATGAGGAATCCCTGCTGCCTCAGGACAAGTTCTTATCTTCGCCCATCTCCATTGGCCAATGGGATGGTCACACAGAGAGAGCTGGACCCAAGATAGGCCCCCCATGAGAGCCCAGTAGTTGTTAACTAGTGTACTGTTGAGTTTCCACATTTTGGGGATTTTTCCTATTTTTTGTTAAGTATTAATTTAACTCCACCATCGTATGAGAAGATGTTTGGCATAATTTCAATGTTCTTAAATATACTGGCAAATTCTTTGTGGACTAGTATATGGTCTATCCTTGAGAATGACTTTGGTTGACTTGAATAGAATGTGTTTTCCAGTTTCATGGGGTGAATGACTCTGAAAATATCCAATAGTTCTAGTTTATGTATCTCTTCATTTACCTCCCTTGTTTCTTTATTCATTTTCTGCCTTAATGATCTGTCAAGATGAAGAAGTGGGGTGTTGAAATCCCGTACTATTACAGTGTTGCTGTTAATATATTGCTGTAGCTCTTTCAGTAGGTATCTGATGTATTTAGATGGCCTCTCATTGGGTGCATAGATGTTGATAATTGATAAATCCTCTTGATTGAATGATCCTCTGAGCACTAAGTAATGTCCATCCCTACCTTTTTTTTAACTTTATTTATTTTGAGGTCTAGTGTGTCAGATATGAGAATAGCTGCACCTGCCTTTTCCTGTGGTCCATTGGATTGTATGATATTTTTATATTCTTTCACTGTGAGTCAGTGTTTGTCTTGTTGAGTTATGTGGGACTCCTGTAGACAACATACGGTTTTATTGTGTATTCTAATCCAATTTTTCATGTGTTTGTTAGCCTTTTGGATCTCTTCTGTAGTGAATATTCTGTTCATACCCTCTGTCCATTTTTTGGATGGGGTCATTTGCTATTTTGTTGCTAAGTTTGGTGAGCTCTTTGTATATTTTGGTTATTAGTCTCTTGCCTGATGTATAGCATGTGAAGATCTCCCATTTTGTGAGTGGTCTCCTTGTTTGGGTAATGGTTTCTTTTGCTGTGCAGATAACCCCACCAATGTGTCCTGGAGTCCCACTTTCCCAGAGATCTGTCCCACTAGGGAGAGATAAAGACAGGATGGGAATATGGATCGACCTGCCAATGCCTATGTTCAGCAGGGAAGCAATTACAGAAGCCAGACCTTGTACATTCTGCACCCCATAACAATCCTGGGTCCATATTTCCAGAGGAATAAAGGATAGGAAAGTTATCGGGGAGGGGCTAAGACATGGAGTTCTTGTGGTGGGAATTGTGTGGAAATGTACCCCTTTTATCCTATAGTCTTGTCAATATTTCCATTTATAAATAAATATTATATTTAAAAAAACTTAGAATGGAGGTGGTACATCAACTGGCAAGCTGCAAAATGGTACCAACCACTCCTTTGTAGGTATGTAGTTTTAGCCCCTGCAATCTCTACCTAAGCCCTTCTCTGTCCATGACCCACACACATTTGCACTCACCCAGGCTTGGAGGGTTTAAAAAGTAATCTTTGTCCTCTTGTTGAATTCTCAAGTGATTCTCTTTGCTATTCCTAATTGAGTCAGGAAAGCAAAACACAGCTGCTGCTACTTCATCATTGAGATTTTTTTTTTCTGAGCTTCTATCCTGGTTCATTGCTCAGTAGTTCTTTTTATCTTGACTATTGTAGTTAGTATCTTTCATGATTTATGTTTGGGAAGTACCTGTGTAGATATGCACAGATGTTCTCTTTAATGCATTTATCTCTGTGCAAAATGTGTGGAGCCTGTTTTCTCTGGAGCTATAAATGTGTCCTGAGAAAGAGTTGTATAGGGATTCCAAAGAGATAGGGATTTTCTTTTTTCAGAAGAATGTGTGGTACACTAGGGTCCCTCTGCATAGGTAGGTTTGTCTAAACTAGCAGCTCCCAAGTAACAGAACAATATACCACTTTGCATATGTTTATTTGACTGCAGTGTAACAGTCCGATGGTGTTTGCAACTGAAGCCTGAGTTAGGGTTGAAATTCTGTGCATAGAAGCAGAAGTTGTGGTTTAGCTTAAGTAGTTAATGTGGTTCCCCTATCTGTTGATCACATTAGGGTGTTGATGTTGGTTGTGGTTGGCTGTTAGAAATTCCAAGAGTCAGGAAAAATATACTGTGGTTCCCTGTATGAGCAGTAGCCTAGTGTGACTGATATTGCTGCTTAGGTATGGGGCAAGGTGAACTCTAGATTGTTGGTTTCAGCATCTGTGAGGCCTGCCACCTTGTGATGTGTTTCAGGAGTGTATTATGCTGTTGTTCTGGAAGATAGTACCCCTGTCTCTGGTAGTTGAAAGGTGGGATGTGGGTATCTACTATAAATATCAGTGAGACTTCTGTGTTACAAAAGTAGTGAACACTGGAAAACTGCCCAATAACAAAAGCAGACTTGCAACACACATACTTAAAAAGAAGAAAAAAAGCACAATAAATAAAGACTCAGTATCACAGTAAAAGAAGCAGAGGATGAAAGACAGAGGATGAAAGAATAGACAAACAGTTCAGGTACTCACTCTCAAGGGGGGATAAAGAGACAGAGGATGAAAGAATAGACAAATAAAGCTGGTAGTCACTCTCAACGGAAGATAAAGAGACAATTTGGAAACACACGAACCAATCAAGAAGAAAGAAATAATGAATAAATCAAGTATGTGTGCACACACTCAAACTCATTTAATGGTGGCAGAGGCAAGCAATGGACTAGTTTTGTTTGTTTGTTTGTTTTTCAACTCAAATTAAAACCACAGTTGGAATGATCCCACTCATAAACATAAGTTGAGAAAGAACAGATAGGGAAACTCAAAGCAGGATTTGATTAAATTTAGAATAGGGCACCAAAGTAAAAGTCCTGGGTTGAGGGTGAGAATAAATGTTCAACTTCATGGGGCAGGGAGAGGGGGGCAGGGTGGGGATGGCATAGAGTCTTTTGATGGTGGAAATGGTGTTTATGCACACTGATATTAATTTGTAGTCATATAACTTACTATTCAATTAATATGAGAGAGGAAAATTGATTGTATGTCTCAAAAGTTTTAATGCACAAACCATAGGCTGAGTCTTTCATATGTTGACTCTCTTAAAAGCTTAGACCAGGGAGAACATAAGCAATTGGTGGCACAGCTGTATACAAATAATATCAGAGGACATAAATTATGGTGGTGTTGTATATGATACAGCAAATCCTACCAAAGGAATATTTAAAAGTTAACCAAATAATGTGAATATAGCAATTACTATCTATTGACTTCTTAAACCCTAAGACAGCTCCCACTTCTTCTATAGAGCCTATATTTCCCCCAGTCCTGGAACTTCTAGGGTGGGGGTCACTTTCCTGCATGCTTCTTTCAATTCATACCAAATGATATCGCAACTGTTGATCCCAACCTAATCAACGCAATGAGTACCACCTCGGTATGCTTCACTTCAGACTATGTCCAGAGGCGTCAGGCATGGAATGTCAACAATTCAGCCTCATTACTAGGGTGAGACTTCTTCTTTCATAGGATTCTCTAATTCCATTACAGGTGGTTGACTTCCCAACAAAGTCTCAAAACCTAGATATAGATCAGGTACCATGAGATAGGGCATATGTTTACATGTATGTTGGTATGCTTCTAAAAACCCCTTCTGTTTCATTAGTTTAATCCCCCTGCTTAACACTATTCTATTTACATAACCACTTCATTCTATTTACATGACCGCTGTTAACAAGCACCACCCTGCCTCCAGGGCATTGGTGGTTCAGTGGTAGAATTCTTGCCTGCTCCGCCCCCTCTCCTTGTCATACCCTGATTTTCACCAGTCACTTTTCTCTCCACCCTCTCTGTGTCGCCTCCTGTTCCCACCCTACTGGGATAGAATATTTATAAGGACAAGATTGTTTGTAGTTTGAGATTTAGCTTAGCTTGGTATAGATTGCGCTGCTTCCTGCATGAATAAAGAGATACTACAACCCAGCCATGAGTCCCTGGTCGTCTGTTACCCGCTCGTGAAGCCAGCCCATTGAAAACAACACATGTATCCATAAATTAGGGCAAAATATATACAAAATATATGAAAGCAGAAGTACACTATAGTCTGCAGTGAGTAAATATAATGTTCATAATGAAATATTGTCTACTTAGACTTAGATACCCTCCTCACCTATTTCCTATTATACTTACCTCACTCACTCCCTAGCAATCAAAGCAAGGACTGCAAAAGCTTAATAAGGGCAAGAGACTGGCATGCTTCAGTGATGACTCTTTAGTCACTATCAGGCCACCCTATCAGCTGGGGCCCTATTTGGGGAGTCCTAAGATTCCCAAACAGATATGATGGGCCTAGACCTCTAGTAAATCCCTCTCTCCATTGTTACCAGCCATCTGTATCAAGAACAACAAAATAGACCTATTTCTGGACCCCCATAGGACCTTGCCCTCAACTTGTATCCACAGTGGTAGAGAATGTTCCATCCTCCGAAGGAAAGCTCAACAACATACTCTACGCTACACCTGAGGAAGATGGGTCCTGATATTGCGGCAGCTTGAACATTCCTACTTATGACCACAGAATGTGAGCTCAGATCTACAAGGATTCAGACATCACATAGGCTCCTAAGCTGAATATGGGTCCCAGATCAGATCAAATCGATGGGGTTTACAGTCAACAATATTTATAAATCTCTCCCATATTTGGTAGCCACTCTCTTCCCTGATGCAGCTTTCTGGTCCTTTTTCCAGCCATGGCATCATCTCCCCAGACAATAACTTGGATACACCTGAATATCAGATTTCAGGCTCAGGGAAAAAAAATAGTGTAGTCACAGGCTCTTTGGAATATAACTAAAATATGCCTATTAGTTATCTACAAAACGGAGATCTCCAACTCTTCATTTGCACTAATCCAGCCTTTGGGTTAATGATAAGTCAACAAATTGTTTGGCTTTATATGCCAACTCTCTTTTTGGCCACCAGATGATGGCAACCAGACTTCCCTGGACAGATAACCCCACCAATGTGTCCTGGGGCTCTGATTCCCCAGAAACCCACCCCACTAGGGGAAGAGAGAGGCAGGCTAGGAGTATGGATCGACCTGTCACCACCCATGTTCATTGGGGAAGCAATTACAGAAGCCAGACATTCCACCTTCTTCAACCCACAATGACCTTGAGTCCATACTACCAGAAGGTTAAAGAATAGGAAAGCTATCAAGGGAGGGGATGGATACAGAATTCTGGTGATGGGAATTGTGTGTAGTTGGTAGTTGTACCCCTCTTATCCTATGGTTTTGCCAGTGTTTCCTTTTTATAAATAAAAATTATATATATATATATATATATATATATATATATATATATATATATATATATATATATAACTGGTTAGATGGGATTTCTCCAATTCTTCAGAGTACCTTTCTTTGAAAGTTCCTCCTTCAGTGGTGAGTGGGAGGGGCAACTGGCATGAGTTGGGATTGTGGCTGCTTGGTTGTTTCAGGAGGCAAGTTAACAAATTGTCTGGTTGTTTTGGGTCTATCTGAAGTTCAAGACCAAGCACAGAGAGGCTGTGCATACTTGCACTGCTTTCAGACTCTTGTATGAATGGCCTGAAGTCAGGCTAATACTTCAGAATTTTTCTCCTCCAGAACCACCACTGGGGCACTTTAGTGTTATCAGTAGATCTGGTTTGTTTGTTTTTTTAGGGGACTCAATCTTGACACAACACTGAGACTAAGGTAACCTAGGCTGGAGACTGTGTTATCTGGGAAGTTTAATCTTCTAGCTTCCAGTAGCCACAAACATCTCTCTGGACTTCACCTCAGCTCAGCCTACTATTCACTCCTCTAAATATTCTCTGGGGACCAAAAGCTGTTGGATAGGCAGTCCTCATTCTATCAGCTAGTTTGAGCACAGTTGCCCAAAGGGTATTAAGCACCAAGTATGTGTCTTGGTGCACTGCTGAGTGTAGTATATTTGTGATTCCCTTTTCTGATTCAGGCAGTCTAAACAATTTCACAGTAGAGTCTAAGGTATGGAATGTTGACTTGCAAGCTCTCAGTAGGGAGGTGTAGGCCCTCTTATTTCAGAAATACAATATCTGCAGAATTGAATCCTTGTCTTCAAGGCTTGGTAGTGGAGTAGAGGTGGGGAAAATAAAAAAAAAAAAAACGCCTACAGATTTCCTGTGTTTTCCTCCAGTTTTGTGTTTGTGTTTGTTTTGTTTTGTGTTAAGTCCTAATATATATGCTATAGGTTTCTTTAGTGGTTTTCTGCATCTCTATTTTTAAAGCTCCTCACATTCTCCATTGCCATTGCCAGGCTAGCATTGCTAGAGAGAGAGAGACAAGGAACTCGTTGCGGTGTGGTAACACAATTCTTTATTGATGCAGATGCCCCAAAGTCAGGTATGAGCACAGCAGATTTAGACCACATAGAGCTAGCAAAATGGCTGCCTGCCACTATGCACCCCAGCCCTTCTTCAGGTCTTCTCCAGGTCAGGATGTGGAAGAGAAAGAGAGTGAGACCAGGAACAGCAGCAGGATTTTAGGGTAAAAACAGAAGTGGCAAGTCGGGAATGGGATTGGCTAGGAAAGGGGGTAGAGAAAACAAGGTACTCTGGGAAGGTAGAAAGGTAGAATTAATGTACCCTGCAGGCATGGGTGGGGATCTTTCAGGCCAATGATTATATAAATAGGCTATAGTATCAAGCAATGCAGGGGGGCTGGAGTAATGCCCAGCACTCCATGGTCTTCTTTCTGGACAGACAGATCAAGATCTGAAGATATTTCCTGAAAAGTTCCCTAGGCATGGTTTCTGGTCCTCATCTTGGCTTTGCCCACCACCCCCAATTTTAAAAACTCTTAAGTAAATAAAACACCAAACACAGTTACCAAACTATATATTGGACCCTGTTATAAAACAGTGATGAAGAAAGACATTTAATAAAACCTAAACAAATGAAGATGCACACTGTATTTCTGAATTGAGCATACATATATACATATATGAGTGATGCATACATGTAAATTTTCTGACAATGACGAATCTGTGTAAGTTGCACACAGATAATATTTCTACCACCAGTTGAACAACCTATCATTATCATTAACACCATGTCATGCTGACAGAAAAACAAACATTTGTAAATCACTGGATCATAACAGAGGACCCAGAAATAAAACCACAAATATGCCCATTCAAGTTTCATAAAGGTATGTAATAAGACAAGGATGAAGGATATAATTTTTAACAAATTTTACCAGAACAATTTGACATTCATAAGCAAAATGTGAACCTTGATCTAATTTACTCTTTATACAAACATTAATTAAAAATGAAACATAGATTTTATAAAGAAGATGTCAAACTATGTAACTTCTAGAAAAATCATCTAAGAACATTTTCTCAGATGTAGATTAGAAAAGTTCTTAGACTTGATACCAAAATTTCTATCTATATTGAACAAAATATAAATTGGACTTTACAAATTAAGCATGTCTGGTCTGCAAAAGACTATTAAGGTCAAGGGTTGTACCTATGTATCAACAACTATACTGGAAACGATCAATCCCTTAATAAAAAAATAATAAAAAAAGAGTTCAAGAGATAGTACTGGATGGTTATTCATTGGGTAGACTTTACATGTTTCCATATATGAGAACCCAGTTTCTACCCCGCCCCATGACTACATAGGAGTACATATAGCAGGGGAAACCCCACAAGCCCTGGAAAGGTACGGAAGTGTTTTTCTTTCTCTCTGTGTATCTCTCTCCTCTTTCTCTGTATCTCACACTCTGTCTAGAAGAAAATAAAAATTGTCTTCAGGAGTGATGGAGTTATGCAGGCAACAAAGCCCAACAATAATCCTGACACCCAAATAAAGAAAATGTACAATAACGTAAACAGTTCACAGACTGGAAGAAGGTATCTAAAAACTACATTTCCTATCAAGGATTTCTATTTAAAATATACAAAGAATTATCAGAACTCAATGATAAAAAGTGTATTTAGTTAGAAAATAAGCAGAATCCATGAACAGACATTTCACTGACAAAATTATACAAAGAGTAATTAAGCACATAAAAACTGACACCACACCAAAGAAGACAAAAAGCCAGCAAGTCAGAATGTGAAAGGGTGTTCCACAGCATGTCCTCAGGAAATGCAAATTGAACGAAAAATGAAATATCTCTACACAACTATTAGAATGGTCAGAATTCAGCACACTGACATCAAATGTTGGCAAGGAAGTTGAGAAACAGAAACTCATTCATTACTAATGGGCATAGCAAATGGTACAATCTCTCTGAAATAGTTAGCAGTCTCTTACAAAAGTAAATATTTTCGAGCCAGGTGGTGGCACACCTGGTTGAGCACACATGCTACAGTGTGCAAGGACCCAGGTTCAAGCCCCCAGTCCCCACCTGCAGGGGGAAAGCTTCACAAGTGGTGAAGCAGTGCTGCAGGTTTCTCCCTGTCTCTCACCCTCTCTATCCCTCCCTTCCCTCTTGATTTCTGACTATCTCTATCCAATAAATAAATAAAAATAAATAAAATTTTAAAAGTAAATATTTTTACTATAAAAGTCAGCAATGGCAATTATCAGAAATTACTCAAAAGAACTGAATGTATACATAGGAAAAACAGAATATGGGTGCATATTTATTCATAATTGTCAAAATGTTTAAGCAAAAGCAATATCCTTCCATAAAAGAATGAATAAAGACAAATTGTGTAATCAATAAGATAGCTCAGCTTTTAGTCTAAGTCCAGCTCCCTCACTGGGGGAAGTTTCTATGTTGTGGTGTCTTTCCCTCTACCTTTATATCTCACTTCCTCTATTATTTCTATATAAAATAGTTGGCCTAGAGTTCAATAGGCCCTGCAATGGAGGAGAAAATAATAACTGATATATCCAGACAATGATTACTCATCATAAAAAACAAATGAGCTATTAGTCCATGAATAGACATGAGCAAAAATCATATGCATAATCATAAGTTAAGAAAAGCTAAAAGGAAAAGATGATTACTCTATAATTTTAATTTAATTTTATTGGGGTTAATTTATTACAGTACAGTTATTGACACATCAGTACAATCTCTCTGTGATAGGTCTCTACAGAATACTCTAACCCCCAACTTAAACCTTTTTTCACCATCATACACCAAGACTTCAAAGCCTCCCTAGCTTCCTTCCCCTTTCCTAGAGTCTTTTTCTTTGATGCAATACACTGAGCCCAGTCCAAATTTCACTGTTTTCCCTCTCTGTCCTGCTTCTGCATGCTCTACCTATAAGTGAGATCAGCTGATATTTGCCCTTCTCATTTTGGCTGATTACTCTATGACATATTTGAAAAGGCCAACCAAACTAATGAGACAAGATTAGAGGTTAGTCTGGGATGGACTATGACTAGGAAGAATATAAAAAAAATTCAGAGAAATGAAACTAGTACGCATGCTACTATAATGGAAAACATGTCATACTTTATTCATAACAATGTAGAATGTATAGCACTAAGAGTAAACTCAAATGGAAACTATGAATTTTTGGTAGTAATATGTCAATATAGGTTCATCAACTGTAACAAGTCAACTCTTCTAAAGGGAGATGTTTATAGTAGAAGAAACTATAAATATGTGAAGGCAAGGACTAGGAAATCTCCTTACATTCCATTCATTGTCTCTGTGACTCTAAAACTACTTTGAATTCTTTTTTAGTTAAAAAAAATCGGAGGGGCTAGGTTTTGACACTCCTAGAAGAACATACACATTACCATGTGTTAAGATTCAGGTTCAAGGCCCCAGTCTCCAGCTGAACGGAATATTCTTCACAGGAGTTAGAGCATAGTTACAGATATCTTCCTTTAGGTTTTCCTCTCAAGCTAACCCTTTTCTTTCAAATTATGTCTGTCTCTTTAAAAAGAGGAAGAAAGAGATGATGATGAGGAGGAGGAGGGAAAAAGTAAAGTGAGGAGGGGGTAAAGACAGTAACAAACGGGGGTCAGGTGGTGGCACACCTGGTTGGGTCCATATGTTGCAGTGTGCAAGGACTTAGGTTCAAGCCCCTGGTCCCCACCTGCAAGGGGAAATCTTTGTGAGTGGTGAAGCAGTGTTACAGGTGACTCTCTGTCTCTCTCCCTTCTCTATCATCCCCTTCCCTGTTGATTTCTGGCTGTCTCTACCCAATAAATAAATAAAGATTTAAAATGATAAAAATGAGAGTAATGATAATAATAGTTACTGGAAGCAGTGGATTTGTCATGCAGACACAGAGCCCCAGTGATAAACCTGATAGCAACAGAAAAAAATATGTCCAAATTCATTAGGGAAATGCATGGTAAAATATTATGTACAATGGGTCATACAATAGGCCCATTTCTAGTGTCTTGATAAATCTCTACATTGCTTTTCATAATGGTTGGACCATTTTGCGCTTTCACTAGCAGTGCAGAAGTGTCCCTTTGTCTCCACACCCTCTCCAACATTTCTCGTTTCTGTTCTTTCTGATGTATGCCATTCTCACTGGTATAAAATGGCATCTCATTGTTGTTTTTGTCTGCATTTTTCTGATGATCAGCGACTTTGAGCAGCTTTTTATTTTTTAAATATATTTTATTTATTTTTATTGTTGTTATTGATGTCCTTGTTGTTGGATAGGACAGAGAGAAATGGAGAGAGGAGGGGAAGACAGAGAGGGGGAGAGAAAGACACCTGCAGACCTGCTTCACTGGCTGTGAAGAGACTCCCCTGCAGGTGGGTAGCCCGGGGCTGGAACCGGGATCCTTACACTGGTCCTTGCGCTTTGCGCCACCTGCGCACGCTTAACCTGCTGCTACTGCCTGACTCCCTTGAGCAGCTTTTTAATGTATCTTTTGGCCTTCTGGATATTGTCCTAAGTGATATTTCTGTCCATGTTCTCTGCTCTTTATGTACTTCGGTTATTAGTCATTTGCCTGATGTGTGCTGGGTAAAGATTCTCTCCCATGTCATAGAGTTTCTTTCTGTTTGGGTGGTGTTACCCTTGAATCCTTGAAGGCTTTTTTGAAGCATATGTCATTAGGTGTCCTGCCAATGTTTTCTTCTATGTATTTGATAATTCCTGGCCTAATGCCCATGTCCTTGATCAACTTGAATTATACTTTTGTGTGAGGTGATAAGTAATGTTTGAATTTAATCTGCTTGCACGTTTCAATCAAAATTTTTCAGCATCATTTGGTGAAGAGACTCTCCTTTCACTATTTAATGGTTTGAACCCCCTTGTCAAAAATTAGTTGACCATAGATGTGGGGGCTTATTTCTGTATCTTCAGTTTTATTCCTCTGATCTCTGTGCCTTTTCTAGTTTTAGTACTAGGCAGTTTTGATTATAGTAGCTTTGTACTATAGCTTGAGGTCAGGCAGTATGATATCTCTGGTGTTACTAATTTTTTTTATTAAGAGTGTTTTGGCAATCCTGGGGATTTTTCTGTTCTCGATACAATTTTGGAATTTTTTATCTATTCTTTTAAAAGATTTCACTGGTTCCTTGATGGAGATGACATTAAATGTGTATTTGACTTTGAGCATGATGGTAATTTTGATGATATTAATCTTACTGATTGATAAACATGGGACTCTTTCTTTCTTTTTTTTTTTTTTTTTGGTATTTCTATTTCCTTAAAGAGCAATTCATAGGTTTCAGTGTATAAGTCCTTCACTTCCTTAAGAAAATGAGTTCTAAGACTGTGAGAACTTTGGTGTGTGTGGTTTGAAATTTTACCCTATTATTATACAATCTTGTAACCAATAGTTAATCAAAAGTCAAAAAAGAAGAATAGAAAATATGGGACAAATGCAAAATATAAAACAAGATGTTACAGAATAATTAAATGAGAACATTCTTGAGGCCGAGTGGTGGCACATCTGGTTGAGCTCACATATTACATGTTCAAGGACTGGGGTTTGAGCCCCTGGACCCTACCTGCAGGAGGAAAGCTTTGTGAGTGGTGAAGTAGTGCTGCAGGTGTCTCTCTGTCCCTCTCCCTCTCTATCACCCTCTTGATTTCAGCTGTTTCTATCCAATAAATAAAGATAATTCAAAAATTTAAAAACAAACATTCTTACTTAATTTAAACTGTCCTGGTGTTTTTAATTTCCTTTTTATTTTATTAAACTATTTATTTATTGGATAGAAACAGAGAGAAAAATTGAGAGGGTAGGGGAGATATAGACACAGAAGAACAGAAAGAAACTTGCAGCACTGCTTCCCTACTTGTGAAGTTTTCACCTTGCAGGTGAGGAGTGGGGGGGGTTTAACCCAGATCCTTGTGCATGGTAATATGTACCCTCAACATGTTATGACACTGCAGCCCCCTCTAAAATATATTTTCATTATACTATGTTGTTAAAGAAGAAAACAGTGTATCACTATAACCAGAAGCTTTAATAAGGAAAAAATAATGAACAGTAGAAGAAATTATGCTGATATGTGTGTGTGTGTGTGTGTGTGTGTGTGTGTGTGTGTGTGTGTGTAACAAATACTCTTAACTATTAATATTACATTTAGAATAGTTTGGGAATACACCAAAAGAAAGAAAATGGATTTACATAACATACCTAACCTGAATATTACTTTCAAATGAATCTGATTTGAGATTCCAACATCCAAATGTTTCTTACATGTTACTCTCTGTCTTACATATTATCTTCTCAGGGGGTTTTATTAGAACATTTTATCAGATCAACTCTCCTGCTTAGTAATATCAACTTCAGTGGCAGTCACTCATCATCATAATCACATTTGTGTGTATTTTTAAGCCTTTCCACACAAAAGAGTTCTATGTGAAAGACAAATTCTGTTGGAGGAGGCATACTCCTTAGAAATAAATTAACATGCTAATATAAACATAGAAATCATAAGAGTGCTACTTTGATAAAAATTGAATATAGAAGTGACTAAAAAGGAAAAAAAAAGTGCTATGACATGAGAGGTGAAAGGATAGCAAAATTCTAAATCAAACCACTTAAAATGCATTAAAAGTATGGCTCTGCATTGATATGGAGTTGCTGTGTGAAAAAGTCAATAAAATAAAGGCAATTCACTCAAGTACACCAATTATCCATTATATTTAAAATATCGTTCAAGTATTATAATGACAAAAATGTATACTGTCATTTATGCTTTTTGTCTAAGCCCTGCATGTTAGGATAAGGGAAAATAAAGTAATTGTACCCTGATTTAGTTACATTTTATATTCTGTCTACTCAAAAATAGATAAGCTTTGAATTTTTCAAAGATATCAATTTGGGTTATACTTTTGATCAGCTGTGCCTGAGTAACTATTGAGACACTATAATCAAAGGAAACACAATGCAGGCCTAATAATTAAGTATTCAGTGTCTAAGGTAACATAATCAGTAACTTCTCAGTCTGAAGTAGTCAACACTCATTTATTTATAAATCTACTATGTATATGTTGTTTTTCAATTACTTTATATATGATATATAAAATATAAATGATACTGTAATGTGTATTTTTATATTCTGTACCAGATATCCTGTAATGTATTTCTTGTAGAATAGCTTAAAGTACTTCCAGAAGTAACTGATTTCAATCACTGTCAATTTCCCAGAAGGTTGTTATCTGTTGCTGTCACCAAGTATCATCAAATTAGGTGATTTTTTTTAATAGAAAGAGAGAGATACTGCAGCACCAAAGCTTACCCCAGTGCTATAGTATTGACATGTGGTATATGGGGGTTTAAACCTGGGTTGTGTGCATAGCAAAGCAGTTACCCTTCCAGATGAGCTATCCTACTCTGGACATTTTGAAGTGCATATCAGGGAAATTTTTCCAGAAAAGGAATATAAGAGAAAGACCACACAAGTAGAGAAGGAAAAATAAATGTAGTGAATCCCGTGACAAAAAGTTAAATTTCTCAGGAAGGAGTTGAAGAGAATTACTTACCCATTCATCTTTGGGTCCTCCCCCTTCCATTAGCAGAAAGACATACCAGACAAAACCTCTTGAAAATCAAGAGAGGGTGCTGATTCTATCCACTGACTCCCCCATTCCACTCTGAGATTTTAATGAGCTGTTGATTGTAAGGGAAACAAGAAAAGTCAAAGATGACTCCTAAGTCTTTCACTTGTATTACTGGTTATATTAATCATGAACAGAAGAAAAAATGAAGAAACTAACAATTTGCTGAGTTTTGATTAAGTGAATCTGAATGGACTGTGAAATATGTGAGTGTAATGGTGAGAAGAGTTGTAAATATAAATCTGAAATTTCCTATGACATTTCACAGTGACCTGTTTAAATATTTCCAATTAAATTGTGCAATCAAGTAATTTTTGTCTCCATTTCACAAGAATTAGCTCACTAATTAATTTGATTGTTTTCAACTTTTTCAGAAGTATCTTCTGTTGGGACCATGTGTAAGCTTGATAGAGCTGAGGGAGAACCACCCCCGTCCTTGGATGGAGGTCTGAGAAGATAACCTCTTGGTAAGTCTTTCTCAACTGAGGTGAGCATAAAGGGGAAACTCAGACTTGGTTCTTTCCTTCTTGACTCTCAGGCCCACAGAAACCCCAGTACTTCCCTCCATTAACTGCAGGCCACATGGCTGCAGATTCACTTATTCAAAGTCACCTTCTGATCACAGGAGAACACACCTTATCACACACTTCATCACACACCTCAGACCCCAGACAAGAGAAATCCCAAACTATATGACTCTTTGATATCCATCTTCTCTCTGTCTCACCCTATGGGTTTAACCCCTATGCTTCTCTCAAATACCTTTGGATAATTAAGTTGCTTGTGCCATGGAGAATAACTGTCTTGTATTTCATCAATTCCTGTCATACCAGCCCCCTACCTTAGGGGCATGCCGACCGTTAAGAAACCTGTAATTTCTGACATATTTCAGTAATATTCCCTTCATTGTTTTTCTATTTAACTCATGTCCACTTTTCTAATAAACGGATTATATGGATTCTAGGCATGCTAAGAGTCCCCTGGTGTCTTTTACTTCATGTCACCCCTGTTGTGAGTGATAAAGAACCAGCCCGTTACCTTTCCCCTGGAGACCACCCCAAACCAGAGAGAGAGATACCGAAAATCTTCTCATCATATTATGTTCAAGACAACCTTGGAAAGCCAAAATCTTGAATTAATGGCATAGAAGGTAATAATCGCCCAAAAACAGCAGGCTAAAAGTCAAAGAGCTGCACAGTAAATGTTTTCCTATCTCCTTATCTACTGCTGACTTGTCCTATAATTTTGCATTTCTGCTCTTTCTCTTTATAAGCTGTTTAAATTAAAATGTTTTTATAACCACAATTTCTAAAAATAACTTTGCCCAGAGTTAAACCACTTGAATATATATGGGGATGGATAGACCTTATGCAGAGACGTACATTTTTTAAATAAATGACTTGCTAACCTTATTATTTTCAAATAGAAATAAATACTAATGCTGTACAAATATAATTTCAAAGATGTTGACATGAAGACATAGTGTTATCATGCATTTTCCAAAGCAAATATGTTACTTTTTTCTTACTCTTAAAATATGTAATAGAACTTATCATACAATGCCAGAAGTACTGCTGCAAACATATATAGATGTGTGAGTGTTACATGAATCACATATGTGCATAACAAACTGGAAACTGACACACAAAGGTAGTAATGTGATTGCTGAGTATTCACTTTACTAGGTACTGTACTTTGCAAAATGTTCTTCTAACACTCTTGATTATTTGATTGCTGATGCAGCATCCTACATACCTTAAAATAATTTTCAGTTATAATAAGAAAGATTGTTTTTTTAGAAAAAAATGAAAACTTGGAATTACCTTTTTACAATTATGGGAAGTTATAGTATTAAAGGAATCTGAAGAAGGTGGGAATAGAGAGATGCAAATATTCTGAAAGGCTGAGGATATTGTTTAGTAAAAGATAGACAAAATTTGGCTTTCAAAATGGTTTTAATTTCTAATAGCATTTTTTGGAGAAGGTGGAGTGGCAAATATGAAATTTAATAGTTAAGAAGGGACTGTGACTTTTTGAGGTGAATGGAGATTGACAACTGAGAGGAGGAAATGAGTCATGCTGTCTGAGAAGAGCTACTAGTTCCATCATTTGTGAGTTTCACATGACAAGCAAGCTTTTAAAAATTCACTTTTTAATATTTAATTTTAATTAATTAATTTTATTAGTGATTTAATTATGGTCTTCAATATTATAAGATAATAGGGGTATAATTTTATGTCACTCCCACCACCATAGTCCTGTGCCCTGTGTCCCCAATCCTCTTCAACGGTAACTAAAAGAGTTCTTCCAGGGTCATATACGCAGGTTGACTATACATATCCCTTCAACTGTCATGTATATTGCTAAACCTTGCCCTTGTCTTTTTTATGCCCCATTATGTTATCCTTTACACTAAGACTGCAACCCAAAGTTCTCCTGGCATTAGATAATCAAAACATAGCTTTTCTTATGAGAAAATGTTGTCATAATAAATAATGATTCATATGATAAGTCTACTGCACCAGGTAGTAGTTTTAATCTAATCCCTAAAGTTCTCAAATAGATTCCTTTATTTATTATTTATTTATTTTAGTCAGAAACAGGGAGAAAAGACAAGAAAGAGAGGGCTGGGTGGTGGTGCACCTGGTTGAGTGCACATACCACATTGTGCAAGGACCCAGGTTCAAGCCCCCAAGTCCCCACCTGAAGGGTGGAACCTTCATAAAAGGTAAAGCAGTACTGTAGTTGCCGCTCCTTCTCTATTTTCCCTTCTCTCTATTTGTATCCAAAATACACACATAAATAAATTTAAAAGAAAAAGTGAGACAGAAAAGAGATATTGGAACAATGCTATGTTTGGCAATGTATGCAATTTCGTCAGACCTAAGGAGTTTATACACATATAGTCTAGTATGAACTTAACTTCCATCTGCATAAATGGGTTGATTTGCATTTGTGGATCCCAAAAGACATCTTGGGATTCACTTGATTGTGTTACCAAACCTCTGTAATAGAAAATGTTACCTTAGAATTTGTTGCAATTGAAATATAATTTTGTGGTTTGGAAGAGAAAAGAAAAGCAGTGAGAATAAACTCATTACATTTCTCCTTTCTCACACTGACTCAGCCACAATGAACTTCATTCTTTTCCTTAAAATTGAAGGGAATGTCCTCCTTTTGCAGTAGCATTTGCAAAGTGTATAAGAATTGCATACCTGAAGTCTTAGATTTGATCCCTGGCACCCGGTATGCTGGAGCAGATCATTGCTCTGTGTCCTTGCCCATTTTCCCTCTGGTTCCCTCTCTCTGTAAGTCATTAATCCTCCAGTAAAATGACTAAAGAAAAAAATAAATACTTTAAGATGAAATAAAGTTATAGACACTTTCCTCAAGTTCCAGCTTTAATCCTCATATTACTTGTCATAATACTAAACCAGTACTATCTTCTTTGTCATTCACTTTTTTCTTTCATTAGTATGTCCCACAAAATAAGGATTTTTAATTTTTTTATTCATTGGTATGTCCTTAGAGCCCTGAAGAATAGGAGCTCCAGTAAAGTAGTTGTTATCTGAGTAATTAAATAAGTAAATGAACATTGGTTTAAAAGAGCTCTAGATATAAACCTACACTCTAAATATCCTATACAAATAGAAATAATCAAATTTTGCCACATGTATATCACTATCAACATCAACTTAATGTTACATTAACATAAAAATAGCATTGTACTTTTTGGTAGGACAATGATTTAAGTAAGTTATTAACTTATTTTCTAAGTATATTAGGAATACCAAAGGTTTTTTCAAACATGTGCTAATAAGTTAGCTAGATATTGAAATGTAGATGTATGTATATATGGTCCAGATCACCATAATTGTGTTTGCTACCTCTACTACACATGTCTCTCTATCTCTCCATTTCTCTCCCCATTTCACTCTCTCCATTTCTCTCTCTCTCCATTTTTCTCTCTTCATTACTCTATCTCCATTTCTCTCTCTCTCTCTCTCCCTCTCCCTCTCCCTCTCCCTCTCCCTCTCCCTCTCCCTCTCCCTCTCCCTCTCCCTCTCTCTCTCTCTGTATCTCATAGTCCTATGCTATTAGATTTACCATCTGCCATGGCAATAACAATCAACTCTATAAAAGGTGGTAGCCTTAAAGTTCCCTTTTTATGCAGAAATTTTTAAGTTCCTTTTAGTATAAGTTGCTTGTAGTGTGAGATGGAAAATTCCTTGCCCTTTCCCCCTTGAAGAACAGGACCTAATCATTAAGCCACTGGTTGTTTACCAAGAATCAGTAAGCCACTGGTTGTTTACCAAGACCCTGCAAACAGGCAGAGCTTATCAGGGCCTTTGCACTAGGAAATTATTTTCTAGGAAGGGGCAGCTGATGGCGGGGGGATATGGTGACCCTACCTGGCTAGATTCTATGGGTTGTGTGATTTTGCAATGTTTGAAACTAGCCTGTGCTTTGCTTTGAATGGATCATGCTTTTGCTAAGTTTGAAATGATTGGATTTTGTGTTTTCTATAGCATGTTATTGGATACAGGCTGATAAGGTGATGTGTTCCCCCTCCCTGAGTGTAGTCTGAATTCCTATAAATTGTGTGGTTTGAGCCTTGTCCAGGGTCGAGCTGGTAGACTTCTGTCAGTCACCACTCGGCCCAGATTAGAATTCATGAATAAACATCTTTTGCTTCCTTGCAGTGGATGGTGGTTTGATTTTTGCTCACTAACAAACTCTAGAACAAATGTTCTGAAGTATCATTGATAAAAGTGTCACAAACATTATGTAAAAACCAAAGGCCACAGGAGGACTTCTGGAGGCAGAGCTAAGAGCAGCAGCAGATCTCCTTCTCTCCTCTCCTCTCCTCTCCTCTCCTGGATCAACTAGGAATACCAAAGGAGACCACTTGGGACCTCAACAAGACAGGACTAGAATGACTACAAGAACCCACCAAATCACTGGTGAGTGCAAACACGTGTGGCTGGTGACAGAGAGGAGCCTAGGGAGTGATAAAGTGTCTGGTAACAGTACAGCAGTTTTTATCAGTTGAGATACCACCTCCAGTCAGTTCCACCAACAAGGGGACAGCTGAAGGGAGGAGAGGACTCCCTGGAGACCCACCAAGTGCAACTTTGAGTCACCATTGCTACTGACCTCAGAATGTGGAGAAGCAGCAGGGAGGGACACCTGGAGACAGAGATCTAACCAGGAAACTCAGGAGAAGACATATAGCCCCGTGGCATAGTGGTGGGCCTGTGAAAATATCTTTGCATAACAACTGGATTATCTCTGCCACACCCTGATTTATCCCTTGGTCAGGAGTTAGTGATTAAGCTAAGAAGCCTACTTACAGTTTAAAATCCTTCCATAGCCTACAGGGAAGGAAAAAAAGAGGCTTTTAAACCACTGAGCTCTAACTAAGGGATTAAAATACTATTGAAACAACTGTTAACTTCCACCACTGTGAACCCTTTAATTAACTTACTAAGACACAAGTCAATCCAGGCAATAGTTGTCAGTAATTTGATAATTACTTAGAGAAGGAACTCATAACATAATATATAAAATGGTTAAACCAACAAGAAGATATATTGGAGAAACGGACCAAGACAAGAGTCTAGCTAAAAGCGCCCCAAAGGGTGAAGAACAAAATAATGAGTTCAACATCCAAACACTTGCTAAGGAAATAATCACAGGAGTGAGTAAAGAATTTAAAAAATATTGTAATAAAAATACAGGAACAACAATTGAAACTCTGGAATAAAACACTAATTATCTCAAAGTTATTAGAGAGCTGAAAGCTTAAATAGATGAGCTAAGAAAACAACCAGCTGAAGAAACTAAAACAATATCAGAACAGGGTAAAAAAATGGATGAACTCCAGAAAACAGTAGAGGGGAGAGAGAATAGAATCAATGAGGCTGAACACAGAATTAGCTAGATCGAGGACAAATTAAAGACAACTAAAAAAGAAGTAAGAGATCTCAAAAAGAGATTAAGAGATGCTGAAAAAAACAACAGAGTCCTATGGGATAACTTCAAAAGAAATAATATACGCACTATTGGCTTACCAGAGGAAGAAAGAGAGAGAGAGGAAGAAAGCATTCTTCAGGCCATAATAGCAGAAAACTTCTCTAGTCTAGACAACATCAAAGACATAAAGATTCAAGAAGCCCAGAGGGTCCCAAACAGATTTAACCCAGACTTAATTCAACACCCCACTTTCTCAACTTGACAGATCATCCAGGCAGAAAAATCAATAAAGACATAAGGGAGCTAAATGAAGAGATAGATAAACTAGAACTCTTGGACATTTTCAGAGTCATTCATCCCAAGAAACTGGAATACACATTTTACTTAAATCCGCATAGGTCATTCTCAAGGATAGACTATATGTTAGGCCACAAAGATAGCATCAGCAATTCAAGAGCATTGAAATCATCCCAAGCACCTTCTCAGACCACAGTGGAATTAAACTAACACTTAACAATCAACAAAAGACTAGTAATAGTCCCAAAATGTGGAACCTCAACAGTACACTTCTTAACAACTTCTGGGTCAAAGAGGAAATAAAGGAATAAATCAAAATGTATTGAGATTTCAATGAAAATGAAGACACAAGCTATCAAAATATTTGGGACACAGCTAAGGCAGTACTAAGAGGGAAGTTCATATACAAGAAAACATTAGGAAACAAGAAAAAGCACAAATAAACAGCCTGATTGCACATCTTAAAGACCTAGAAGAAGAACAAAGGAACCCTAAAGCAACCAGAAGGACAGAAATCACTAAAGTCATGACAGAAATAAATAACATTGAGAATAAGAAAACCATACAAAAGATCAATGAAAGTAAATGTTGCTTCTTTGAAAGAGTGAAAAAAATTGACAAACCTTTAGCCAGACTCACAAAACAAAAAAGGGAGAACAGCCAAATAAATCAGATACTAAATGAAAGAGGACATATTACAACAGACACCACAGAAATTCAACATATCATGCGAGGCTTCTATGAACAACTATATGCCACCAAGCTAGAGAGCCTGGAAGAGATGGATGATTTCCTAGATACCTACCAACTTACAAAACTAAGTATAGAGGATATAGATAACATGAACAGTCCCATCACACCTAATGAAATTGAAACAGTTATCAAAAATCTCCCCAAAAATAAAAGTCATGGACTAGATGGTTTTACAAATGAATTCTACAAAATCTTCAAAGAATAACTAATACCTCTACTTTTAAAAGTCTTCCAGAAGACTGAAGACACTGGAATACTCCCTGAAACCTTCTATGAAGCCAACATCACTCTGATACCAAAAACAGACAGGGACACAAATAAACAAACAAACAAAAAAGACCAATATCTCTGATGAACATAGATGCTAAAATATTGAACAAAATTCTAGCCAACCAGATACAGCAGTATATTAAAAAGAAAAAAGATTCATCCTGACCAAGTGGGGTTTATCCCAGGCAGGCAAGGTTAGTTTAATATACATAAATCAATCAGTATGATCCACCACATCAACAAAAGCAAGAGAACGCGTTTGGTAAAGGACAGCCCCTCAACATTAAGTTGGAGGACTCGAAGAGCAGGACCAACAGCTTGAAAGCTGGCAGGAGCTGCTTGTTGCTGGCTTTGAAAGTGACTGGGATCCATGTGGATACAGTCGGCTAGGAAGGATCGTCAGTTTCCCCAATGAATGGGTACTCACGAGATGCACCACGGGAAGGTCGATCCAATGCATCCTAATCTGAGTCTATGCCCAAAGTTTGGCGTCGTGCGAAGATTATAGCGATTTTGAAACCAAAGAAAGACCCAACACTGGCCGCCAGCTATAGACCAATTTCTCTCCTCTCCATGTGTTACAAACTCCTTGAGAGGCTGCTTCTGTCACGTATTTCTCATCTTACAGAGAAATTCCTATCACCCGCCCAGGCTGGTTTCTGCCCAGGAAGATCTACCTGCGAACAAGCCTTGGCCCTCTCAACTTACATTGAAAATGGATTCCAGAAGACTTTAAAGACGGGTGCTGTCTTTGTTGATCTCACAGCAGCCTATGACACGGTCTGGCACCGTGGTCTCCTGGTCAAGATCTCAAGATGCCTGACTCCATGGGTGGCCAACACTATATTGTTTCTTCTCCAAAACAGAAGATTCCGGGTACATCTGGGTGACAAGTCTAGCAGATGGAGACTTGTCTCAAGTGGCCTCCCCCAGGGCTCTGTTCTGGCTCCTACACTATTTAATATTTACATCAATGACCTCCCAGAAACTTCTTCAAGGAAGTTCATCTACGCCGATGACATCTGCTGTGCAACTCAGGCATCCAAGTTTGACAGCCTCGAGGAAACACTCATGAAAGACATGTCTCTGATATCTGATTACTGTAAAAAATGGCGACTAATTCCTAGCACTGCAAAAACGGTATCATCTGTTTTCCATCTACACCATGCCTCGGCCTCGCGTGAGTTTAATGTGCAGCTTGGCGATACGAGAATCTGGCATGAAGCCCAGCCAGTCTATCTTGGCGTTACTCTCGATCACACCCTGTCATTTCACGAACATCTCATAAAAACTGCAGCAAAGGTGGGCTCGAGGAATAACATCATTGCAAGACTGGCCAGCTCTTCATGGGGCGCGAGCGCTTCCACACTACTATCATCATCTCTGGCATTATGCTATTCAACTGGAGAATACTGTGCCCCAGTATGGTTCCATAGCCCCCATGTCCACTTGGTCGATTCCAAATTATATTCCTCCATGAGGATAATTTCTGGAACCATCCGTTCCACCCCGGTTCCATGGCTGCCAGTTCTTAGCAACATTTCCCCGCCAGATATTCGTCGGGATGCGGCATCATCTAAGTTCATTTCCCACGTCTACGCTCAACCGGACCTGCCAATATACGCGGATATCTTCGCCCACCCTGTCCAACGCTTGACGTCTCGTCACCCAATCTGGTCCCCTATGCCTACACTGAACTTCTCTGTTCCAGTCTCTTGGAAACAGAGCTGGCAGTCAGCTGAGGTAAAGAACAAACACCTCATCACAGACCCCTGCAAGCGTCAACCCAGCTTTGACCTAGCACGTTATGATTGGGCTCTCCTCAATCGCTATCGAACAGGCCATGGCCAGTGCGCCGCTATGTTCCACCGCTAGGGAGCCAGAGATGACCTGAACTGCCCCTGCGGCTACAGATAGACTATGACCCACGTAGTCAACGACTGCCACCTTTCCAGATTCAAAGGAGGTCTCGAAACTTTACATCAGGCTCAACCTGATGCTGTTGACTGGCTACGGAAGAAGGGCAAATGCTAGAAGAAGAAGAACAAAAGCAAGACCAAAAACCACATGGTCATATCAATAGATGCAGAGAACGCCTTTGGCAAAATCCAACATTCCTTTATGATCACAACACTACAAAAAATGGAAATAGATGGAAAATTCCTGAAGATAGTGGAGTCTACATAGAGCAAACCTACAGCCAATATGATACTCAATGGTGAAAAACTGGAAGCATTCCCACTCAGATCAGGTACTAGACAGGGTTGCCCACTATCACCATTACTAATCAACATAGTGTTGGAAGTTCTTGCCATAGCAATCAGGCAGGAGCAAGGAATTAAAGGGATACAGATTCAAAGAGAAGAAGTCAAAGTCTCCCTGTTTGCAGATGACATGATATTATACACAGAAAAACCCAAGGAATCCAGAAAGAAGCTTTTGGAAATCATCAGGAAATACAGTAATGTGTCAGGCTATAAAATTAATGTTCAAAAGTCAGTGGCATTCCTCTATGCAAACACTAAGTTAGAAGAAGTTGAAATCCAGAAATCAATTCCGTTTACTATAGCAACAAAAACAATGAAATATCTAGGAGTAAACCTAACCAAAGAAGTGAAAGACTTGTATACTGAAAATTATGAGTCACTACTCAAGGAAATTGAAGAAGACACAAAGAAGTGGAAAGATATTCCATGTTCATGGGTTGGAAGTATTAACATCATCAAAATGAATATAATTCCCAGGGCCATATACAAATTTAATGCTATCCCCATCAAGATCCCAAGCACATTTTTTAGGAGAATAGAAAAAATGCTATAAATTTTTATCTGGAACCAGAAAAGACCTAGAATTGCCAAAACAATCTTGAGAAAAAAGAAAAAAACCAGAGGCATCACACTCCCAGATCTCAAATTGTATTATAGGGCCATTGTCATCAAAACTGCTTGGTACTGGAACATGAAAAGACACACTGACCAGTGGAATAGAACTGAGAGCCCAGAAGTGAGTTCCCACACCTATGGACATCTGATCTTTGACAAATGGGCCCAGACTATTTAATGGGGAAAGCAGAGTCTCTTCAACAAATGGTGTTGGAAACAATGGGTTGAAACATGCAGAAGAATGAAACTGAAGCACAGTATTTCACCAAATACAAATATAAATTCCAAGTGGATCGAGGGGGGAGTTGGGCAGTAGTGTAGCGGGTTAAGCACACGTGGTGTAAAGCGCAAGGACCGGCGTTAAGGATCCGGTTCGATCCCCCGGCTCCCCACCTGTAGGGGAGTCGCTTCACAGGCGGTGAAGCATGTCTGCAGGTGTCTCTCTTTCTCTCCCTCTCTCTGTCTTCCCCTCCTCTCTCCATTTCTCTCTGTCCTATCCAACATCAATGACATCAACAATAATAATAACTACAACAATAAAACAACAAGGGCAACAAAAGGTAATAAATAAACAAATATTAAAAAAAAAACAAGTGGATCAAGGACTTGGATGTTAGACCACAAACTATCATATACTTAGAAGAAAATATTGGCAGAACTCTTTTCCACATACATTTTAAAGACATCTTCAATGAAACGAATCCAATTACAAAGAAGACTAAGGCAAGTATAAACTTATGGGACTACATCACCAAGAGACACCTCACAGAATGGGAGATCTTTACATGCCATACATTAGACAAGAGGCTAATAACCAGAATATATAAATAGCTTGCCAAATTCAATAACAAGACAACAAATAACCCCATCCAAAAATAGGGGAGGACTTGGACAGAATATTCACCACAGAAGAGATCCAAAAGGCCAAGAAACACATGAAAAAATGCTCCAAGTCTCTGATTGTGAGAGAAATGCAAATAAAGACAACAATGAGATGCCACTTCACTCCTGTGAGAATGTCATATATCAGAAAAGGTAATAGCAGCAAAAGCTGGAGAGGGTGTGGGGTCAAAGGAACCCTCGTACACTGCTGGTGGGAATGTAAATTGGTCCAACCTCTGTGAAGAATAATCTGTAGAACTCTCAGAAGGCTAGAAATGGACCTACCCTCTGATCCTGCAATTGCTCTCCTGGGGATATATCCTAAGGAACCCAACATATCCATCCAAAAAGATCTGTGTACACATATGTTCTTGGCAGCACAATTTGTAATAGCCAAAACCTGGAAGCAACCCAGGTGTCCAACAACAGATGAGTGGCTGAACAAGTTGTGGTATATATATATATATGAATACTACTCAGCTGTAAAAAACAGTGACTTCACAGTTTTCAGCCAATTTTGGATGGGCCTTGAAAAATTCATATTAAGTGAAATAAGTCAGAAATGGAAGGATGAATATGGGATGATCTCACTCTCAGGCAGAAGTTGAAAAACAAGATCAGAAAACAAAACAAAAACACAAGTAGAACCTGAAATGGAATTGGTGTATCACAACAAAAAGACTCTGGGGTGGGTGGATGGGGAGAATACAGACCCAAGAAGGATGACATAGGACCTAGTGGGGGTTGTATTGTTATATGGGAAACTGGGGAATATGATGCATGGAGAAACTATTGTATTTACTGTTGAATGTAAAACATCAATTCCCCAATAAAGAAATTAAAAAAAAAAAAACAAAGACCACAAAGCATGACTGATGAGGAGAAGTTTGAGCAACTAATGTACTACTTAAGTGAAGGGAGTTCTATACTTCCTATGCCACAAAAGGTTTTAGTTTTTTGTTTTGTTTTTCAATTTTTTAAGTATTTATTTTTAATTTTTTTATTTACAGAAAGGAAACACTGACAAAAACGATAGGATAAGGGGGGTACAACTCCACACAATTCCCATCACCAGAACTCTGTATCACATTCCCTCCTCTGATAGCTTTCCTATTCTGAATCCCTCTGGGATTATGCACCAAGGGACATCATGGGCTGCAGACGGTGGAAGGTCTGGCTTCTGTAGTTGCTTCCCCACAAAACATGGATGTTGACAGGTCAATCCATACTCCCAGCCTGCCTCTCTCTTTCCCTAGTGGGATGGGGCTCTGGGAAAACTGGGCTCCAGGACACATTGTTGGGATCCTCTGCCCAGAGAAGTCTGTTTGGCATCATGGTAGCATCTGGAACCTGGTGGATGAAAGAAGACTTAACATATAAAGCCAAAAAAATGGTTGACTAATCATGAGCCTAAAGGCTAGAATATTGTATATGAAGATTTGGGGTTCTCTGTTCTGTAGATAGTAAGCCTATTTTAGTTATATTCTTGTCATGCTGCTTTGCGGAGAAGAGAGAGAGGAGATCCGGAGTGAAGAGGAAACACAAATCTTTATTTGAGCTGGCACCTCAGAGTTGGGTGAGAGAGAAACAGGTTTGGCCACATGGAGGTAGCAAAGATGGCCGCCTCACACAGTAACCTTTCCTGCATCTAAACACTGAAGTGAAGAACCGGCAAGAGAGAGAGGTGAAGAAGAAGAAGGGCTTTTATGGGAGTAGCTCTTACGAGAATGGGAAGGGGGAGGAGTAACCATAGCACTCCAGGTAGGATAATAACTCTCGTGAAAGTGGGAAGGGGGAGGAGTAACCAAAGCACTTCAACTATGGCAGGGAAATAGACAATGCCCTGAGGGCACAACATAGTGGAACAGGTGCTAGCAGGAACTAGCCTGAGAGGACAACATGGCAGATATGACTGCATCTGCACAATTTCCCAGCATATTCTAAAGGGCCCATGACTATACTAGTTTTTTTTTTTGTTTTTTTTTAGAAGCAGCCAGTCATTTTTAAACAGAATCCATAGCTGTGTAAAAATACCTTATTTCTTGGGAGTTGTGTGGTAGTGCAGCGGGTTAGGCACAGGTGGCACAAAGCACAAGGACCGGAATAAGGATCCTAGTTTGAGCCCCCAGCTCCCCACCTGCAGGGGAGTCTCTTCATAGGTGGTGAAGCAGGTCTGCAGGTATCTATCTTTCTCTCCCCCTCTCAGTCATCCCCTCCTCTCTCTATTTTCTCTCTGTCCTATCCAACAACAATAAAACAACAAGGGCAACAAAAGGGAACAAATAAATAAATAAATATTTAAAAAATACCTTATATCTTGATTTTTAAGACTTTGACATCATTCATCATTCTCCATCATTGCTTCCTTTACATTATTAAGTTCTGCATCTGCTAAATTTGTATCTTCCTAGATTGTCTAATTCATTAAAGTTGCTTCTTATCTACTGTGGTTTATGGTATAAAAATCTGTCAGTAACAACAAATTAATCTTCTCTTGTTCTCCTATATGTTGTTTATTTAACCCCCTTGGAAAACCACTTTCAGATCTTTTCTGTGCTGAATATTCTGTTCATATCTTCTTCCCATTTTTTGGATGTGGTCATTTGTTTTCTTGTTGTTGAGTTTGGCAAGCTCTTTATATATTTTGGTTATTATCCTGTAGTCTGATGTATGGCATGTAAAGATCTTCTCTCGTTCTGTGAGGAGTCTTTTTGTTTGGGTAGTGGTTTCTTTTGCTGTGAAGAAGCTTTTTAAATTTGCTGTAGTCCCATTGTTTTATTTTTGTTTAAGTTTTCTTTGTAATTGGATTCATTTCATTAAAGATGTGTTTAAAATTTATATGGACAAGAGTTCTGTCAATATTTTCCCCTAAAAATTAGACAGTTTCTGATCTAATATCCAAGTCCTTTATCCACTTGGAATTTACTTTTGTGTTTGGAGAAATATAGGAAAACAACAAATAAATACAATAAGAGACCCAACTGTAGTCATAATCTATAGCTGAAAGTTCTGCAGCCTCAGGTGAGTGCATGTGAGGTTGGAGCTAAAAAGGGTGTGGTCACAGGTTGAAGAGTGGCAAAATTAAATCAGAGCTCTGGGTGGCATGGGCGCTGACCTGCACCATTTTGGTTATTTCACTTTAAGCACAGTAAGTGGGTAACATTGTTCCTAGTACCAGAAGAAAAGGGATAGGAACTTAAAACATCTCAGTGTTTGACTCGGGGCGGGGGTTAGCCTTCTGAATTTAAGGCAAGGACACAACATAAAATAGGGCATTTGTGACCACAAGACAGCCCAAAGCAGCAACCCGTCCACTCGATCCTGCCGCAGATCATACAAACAAGAGAAACATAGAGATCTCAATATGAGCACCTGCTGGTCATCATTAACCAGCACAAAAAATATTGCAGAAGCAGAGAAACATAACTAAACAGCTAGACCGAAACGAAACAGAGGAAATCCAAGGAATTACAGATTTAGAGAGACTCTCAGAGACAGACTACACAGAGCTCATTATGAGGACTCTCCAAGAATTTAACCCAGAAGTAAAAGAGCATGTAACTATGAAATCAAAACACACAACAGAGGAAATTATAACAGATAACTAAGAATCTTCAAATCTTGAAAGAACTTCAGTCAGAAATCCAGAGAATAACATACTCTAACTGAAACCCATGCCCAAGTAGAAGGCTTAGGAAGTAGATCCACACATTCAGAAGAAATAATCTCCAGTCTCGAATATATGGCCATCCCACTCTTTCAATTCAAAGGTAAGGAAGAGGAGTGGTTCAGAAAGAATGATGCAACTCTCTGTCAAATTGTAGACTCCATCAAAAGAACAAATATAAGAGTGATATGTATATCTGAAGAGGAGGACAAGGCCAAAAGCCCATTTCAGAGCAATGTTAGCTGATAACTTCCCTCACAGAACATTCTCATTCAAAAGGCAGATTGGAATGATGACCCAGATTTATGAATACAAAAAGAATGTCACCAAGGCACATCATTGTAAAACTATCAAATGTCCATGACAAGGAAAAAAATTTGCTGGCTTCTGCAGAAAGGAAAGAAGTTACATACAAACACAGAACTATAAGACTTTTATCAGATTTCTTTTCACAAACTCTAGAGGCAAAGAGAGAGTAGGATGACATATTCAAAATTCTAAAGGAGAGGGAATTTCAGCCATTAATATTGTATCCTGCAAAATTATTCTTCAAATATGAGGGAGAAATAAATGTTTTCTCAAATATTCAAGAACAAAAGGAATGTGACACAATCCCACCTTACAAGAACTACTGAACCGAGTCCCACAAGAAAGGAGGAAACAAACGAATACATATCCCAAACACCAAGATGCAGATGCTACCATGAAGTCAACCTGACTCACCCAGACAGACAACCTCACCAACGTACCCTGGAACCCCACCTCTTCAGAGCTCTGACCCAGTAGGGAAAGATGGGAACAGGCTGGGAGTATGGATGGATCAACCTGTCAAATCCCATGTCCATTGGAGAAGCAATTACAGAAACCAGACCTCTCACCTTCTGCATCTCATAATGACTCTGGCTCCATGCTCCCAGAGAGATAAAGAATAGGAAAGCTTCCAAAGGAGGGGATGTGATATGGAACTCTTGTGGGAAATGTGTGGCATTTCACCACTCTTATTATATGTTTTTTCAATATTTTTTATTTTTCATTTTATAAATAAATTTAATTTAAAAAAGAAAAGAAAGGAATAGAGGCAGAACCATAGAAAAAATGCCATATATATATATATATATATATATATATATATATATATATATAGAGAGAGAGAGAGAGAGAGAGATAAATAATAGTCAACCTTGGAAGAACTACTGTAGTTTCCAATGGAGGGAATGGTGACACAAAATTTTGGTGGTGGGAATGGTGTTGAAATATACCCATGTTATCTCATAATTTTGTAAATCAATAATAAATAACTACTAATATTTTTCTGCATGTTTCAACCCAATTTTTTTAACACCATTTATTGAAGAGACTCCCTTTCCCCCATTGGTTTAAAAGAGCACTATATATAAACTTACACTTGTGGCACTTTTGTCAAAGATTAGATGTCCATAAGTGTGGAGGCTTACTGATCAGTGTGTCAAAGTTTCTTTTGGGTTTAACCATTATGTTTGGTAAGTTAGGAAATTTACATGAATTTCCTGGATGTTACTATTTATATATGGTGTGAGCTGGTTTCTGGTTAGTTGGTCCCTGGATCCATGAAGCTGTTATCCTTTGGCTTTTGATGTGTTTAAGGAATGGGTGGTGCTGTTTGTTTAATGTTGAGGCAGCTGCTTTTAGAAGGCTCTTTGTGTTCATATTGAAAAAAGAAATAGATGACTGGAACAGCATGATGGAACCTTCTTATGCTGAATAGAGCTTCTACAGTCTTGAAGGGTCCCTCCCTCACTACCTTTAAATTCACTGATCACACATGCTGGATTGACTTGTGTTTAAGTAAGATTCTTAAATGTTCACAGCTGCAAATCTTAACAGTTGTTTCAGTTTTGTCTCAATCCCTAAGGTAAAGCACAATTGCTATTAAAACCCTTTTTATGTTGTGTGTGATTTGTATGTTATTTACCTTCCTTGCATGCTATGGGAGACTGAGGGCTTTTTATTTGTAAGCAGATTTTTTAGCTTAATCACTCACTCCTGATCAAGAGATAAAACAGGGTGGAGGATAAGTACTACAGTGGTTATACAAAGAGACTCTCGAGCTCAAATGTCCAAAGTCCTGGGCCCAATGCCCCACTCCACCAGAAGCAAGTGCCAAGCAGTGCTCTGTGGTCTTGTGAGTTTCTGAATAAATCCTAGTTGTATTTGGTCATTTTTGAGGCAATTATACACCGTTTTTCATACTTTATCAGGAGAATTATGTGAAAAGGTTCCTACTATATAGCCATACCTCCAGACCACTGGGAAGGTAGATTTTCTCTTCAGTGACCTGTCCAGTTCTGTGCCTACTGATGTCAGTATAGGGTTTCCCTGTTGCTGATTCTGCCTCTGTGAGGCAGTAGCAATGGAGACTCAGTGGTAAATTAGTGATTTTCAGGTGATTTTATCCTCCCTTCAACAGTCTTTTTGTTGGTAAAACTCAGACCAACAAAAAGGTTGTGCATCAATTGCCAAACTCCCCCACTGGTAAGCCACTCCTGAGTATGGGCTTTTAGCCCCTAGAATCTCTCCCTTAGTCCCTCTCTCTCAAAACCACATATGTTTGCATTCATCCATGGCTTGGTGGGTTTCTAAAGTGATCCTGGTCTTATCTTGTTGCATTATCAGGTGATCCTCTTTGCTTTTCCTTTGGATTTCCTTTTATTCCCCTAGAATTCTTAGACAAGAACATTATAACCAATGTGATAAGATTGCATGTGTTGCTAGTGGCTCTGTTTAAGAAATTATGGTCTGCACCTCTTGAGTCTATATCTTTTTTAAAACAATTTATTTATTTATTATTGGATAAAGGCAGAGAAATTGAGAGGGTAAGGAGACATAGAGGGAGAGAGACAGAGAGACACCTGCATCTCTCCTTCACCACTTGTGAAGCATTCCCCCAGTATGTGGGAACCAGGGCCTTGAACCTGGGTCCTTGTGCACTCTAATGTGAGCACTTAACCAGGTAACTTTGTGCACTGTATTATGTGCACTTAAGCAAGTTTGCCACCGCCTAGCTCTTTACTCTATATCTTTTTAAAAAATATTTATTTCCTATTTGTTGCCCTTTTTTTTTGTAATTATTATTGTTGTTGATTTCGTTGTTGTCGGATAGGACAGAGGAAAATGGAGAGAGGGGGGAAGACAGAGGGGGGAGAGAAAGATAGACATCTGCAGACCTGCTTCACTGCCTGTGAAGCAAACCCCTTGCAAGTGGGGAGCTGTTGGCTCTAACCAGGATCCTTACACTGGTCCTTACCCTTTGCGCCACGTGCGCTTAACCCTCTGTGCTACTGCTCGATTCCGGATTCTATATCTTTACCATGGTTCTTGTGACTACTAATCTCTTTATTTGTTAAATTTTCTTAGTTATTTAATATTGATTTTTAAAAATACGATATAGCAAGGGTATAATTCCACACTGTTCCCACCACTAGAGATCTGTACCCCCAGTCCCTCCACTGTAAATTGCAGTGGTTTTACAAAGGTCACAGATATGAATTGAATATTATTACTATAACAATATTATATCTATATCTATATCTATATACATTAACCAATTTTTCTATGCTTCTGCCTTGTCTTTCTAAGTCACATGTACTACTATCACTGCTTTTGGATATCCTTCTTTCCTATTCTCTCTATAGGTCCTAACGTTTCTCCTCCTTTGGAAGTCTGGACAAAAAATATTTATGGGGTACAGAACGGGGGATTTCTGGCTCCTGTAATTGCTTCTTTGATGGACATGGATCTAAATTATCCATACTCCCAGCTTGATTCTATCTTTCCCTATTGGCATAGGGCCCTGGAGAGGTGAGGTTGTGGGACACGTTGATGAAATCATCTACCCAGGGAAGTCATAATAGAAACATAGTATTATCTGCAACTTGGTGGAAGAAAGCCATCAAGATATAAATTAGGACAAAATGTTTATTAAGTAGGAACCAAATAGTAGGAATAGACCAGATAAGATTAGGTTATTTTAGGTTAGAAAGGAACAAGGAATCTTTTTACAAGCTGCCAATGACTAATAATTTTTGTCTGAGCTTGATAATTAATATGCAGGACTTAAAATATTGTCGGGGAAAATGGCATTAGAGTTGAGAATAGGACTTTATTTTAAGTTCTTCCAACTTTAACAAAGAAACCAATCCTAAATTCAAAGTCAGCATTCCAGCAGAGCATCATTGTCTTACTGCCTGTATCACTCACCATAATATTACTCATCTTAACATATGTCAGCTATTCCTCCTTATGCAGAGAGTTGAAGCTGTCATTTTAACTCATCAATGGACAGATGACTGTTCTGGTTCAAATGATTATAGATTTATTTTTATGTTTGTTTATTTATTTATTATCTTTGTTTATTGAATAGAGGCAGCCAGAGGGGGGAGGAGGAAATAGAAAGTGAGAGAGACAGAGAGACATTTGCAGTCCTGCTTCACCACTTGTATAGCTTTACCCCTGCAGGTGGGGACTGGGGGTTCAAATCTGTGTCCTTGTGCATTGTAATTATGTGCTCAATCAGGTGCACCACCACCCAACCCCTCACTACAGCTTTAAAGCATGTTCTTGAGAGTAAAAGATTTTTAGAATTATTAATATTGTCTATTATTTCCATCACAATAATAAGGGCTAAAGCTTTGATTGTCAGCATTATCTCATTCTATTCAAATAACGTATCAAATTAACAAATATTTTTAAAATATTACTTTTAAAATGCTGGCTAAAATTAAAGTTGATACAAAAGTGTTAGATGGGCTTAATGCCCTGGAGGCTACAGTCTCCTGCCTGAGAGAACATCAACTGGCCTATGGATGCACAGTAAATTAACTAAATAGCTAGATTAACTAAATAAAAGTCTGTGTGTTACTCAAACTACTTCTAAGTATTCCCAATCTTGGGAAGACATCCAAAAACACCTTCATAGAGCCTTTCACAACCACCTTCAGTGAAATATAAATGATTTGAATAAATCACTAAAAATAAAGATGGATAGACTAAAATATGAGGCAAAAGTCACGGCACTTAATAATCTGGACTCTCTAGCCCTCTCCTTAAATCCTAAAAACTGTTTTTCTGGATTAAATTTCTGTTGGGTAGTTGCCACCTCCCCCTGGCTTCTGCTTAACCATATGCCTATATAGGGATTTTACTGATCCAAAGCTTTGGTCTACTTACATAAATCATTTCGGCAGCACATATACTAAAATTGGAACGATACAGAGAAGATTAGCATGGCCCCTGCGCAAGGATGACACGCAAATTCGTGAAGCATTCCCAGGACACCACACTCACTCCTGTGAGACTGCTAGACCCAACCAGCACCCCCAATACTAACTGCCACTGTTCGTAACAGAACTGCCCGCTTAGATTGACTTTCTAATGAGCCTGTCTGGGTGGAACAGTGGCCTTTGCCTAGGGAGAAGCTAGAAATTTTAAAAAAACTCGTCCAAGAGCAGTTATCTTTGGGACACATTCGTCATTCTCGGAGCCCATGGAATACTCCAGTCTTTGTAATTAAAAAGCGCTCAGGAAAATGGCGCCTCCTCCAAGATCTTCGTGCAGTTAATAAAACCATGCAGGTTTGGGGCTCCCCCCAAAGGGGTTTGCCTCTTGCTTCCGCAATTCCCACAGGAATTCCAATCATAGCTATTGATATACAGGATTGTTTTTTCTCTATTCCCTTACACCCACAAGACTGTAAACATTTTGCTTTCTCTGTTCCTTCTATTAATAATGCCAGCCCTGCCGATAGATTTGAATGGGTGGTACTGCCCCAGGGCATGGCTAATAGTCCTACTATTTGTCAAGAGGTTGTTAAATCTGCCTTTTTTCCATATATTCATAAGGGCCTTAAGGTTTTTCATTATATGGATGACGTGTTAATATGGGGAGAATTAGATACAGATCTCTCCGCCCTACGTGATTTTCTAATCCCTGCCTTAAAGAGAAGTGGACTTAATGTAGCTCCTGAGAAGATACAGCTAATCCCTCCAATATCTTTCTTAGGCTCAGAGATTTCCCTAACGCAGATTCATCCTTTAAAACCTTGTGTTACTTTTCCTTCTAATCTCACTCTTGCTTCTTTACAAAGTTTTCTTGGAAATTTGAATTGGCTTAGGCAGTATCTTTATCTGCCTACAAGCTGCCTGCAACCACTGTTCGATCTGTTAAAAGGAAACAAACAGCCCTCCTCAAAGCGTATGTTAACCCCCGAAGCCTCCTTGGCTCTGGAAAAAGTTAACCAGGCTCTCCAGGACATGCACCTCGTTCGATTCTCCCCCTCCTCTCCAGTAAATCCTCTAATATTTAACTCCACCCCCACGGTAGTCGGGGCATTGTGGCAGAAACATGGTGTTCTCGAATGGCTTCATACACCAGTAGGTGGAGCTCCAAGACTCCTTACCGAGATTGATGCCTTAGCATTTATGGTTCGCCAAGGAAGAAACAGATCGGTTCAGGTCTTAGGAAGGGAACCAGATTCAATCATTCTTCCCTTTTCTCTCACTGATACAGAATGGCTCATACGCCACCATTCTCGTTTTGCCATAAGTTTAATGGGTTTTCCAGGACAATTAGATAATCATTTTCCCTCTAATAATTTGATAGCTTCTTTACCTCTGTTGCCTCTACTAGTACCTAAACTTTTCTCTCGAGATCCCATCCCCTCTGCTCCTACAGTGTTCACTGATGGTGTAAAAAAGGGAGCTGCTGCCCTTATATATTATCCAGACCAGCAATACCCCAAACCTCTCTTTACTGAACTCCCTGATAATTCCCCTCAGTACAAAGAACTTTATGCTGTTTTCCTTGCATTAAAAGCTGTACCAGAATCCTTCAACCTTTTTTCTGACAGTGTGTATACTGTTAACTTACTTCCATGGCTTGCTCGATCTTATGTAAGAATTGATGACAACCCACTTTCTCCTCTTTTAATTCAAATTGCCTCTATGCTCTGTTCTCAAACCCATCCACTGTATGTTCAGCACGTACGTTCCCACAGCCCTCTTCCTGGTCCCCTGTCCGAAGGGAATGCTGTAGCTGACCAACTTGCCTCCACAGGAATTCTCCTAGCCTCTGTCTCTAATCCTGCTGACTTTCATTCCCTAACCCATGTTAATCTTAAAGGTCTTCGAGCTCGATTTCCTGATATTCCTCTGCCACAGTTAAAACGTATTCTTGCTACATGTTCCTCCTGTGCAGGTCTACTCAAAACACCTGCTATTCAGACTCTAGGGGTTAATCCTCGAGGTTTAAAAGCCAACGCTCTTTGGCAAATTGATGTTACCCACATACCTAACTTTGGCAAACAAAAATATGTGTTCGTCTCAATTGATACCTTCTCTAAGTTTATGTGGGCTACAGCTCAGACTGGAGAAAACTCAAAAAAGCTTATAAGCCATATGCTCTCCTGTTTTGTTGTAATGGGCTTACATCTTCAACTTAAAACGGATAATGGACCTGCTTTTACCAGCAAACAATTTAAAGATTTTTGTTCCCTCTGGAACATTACTCATACTACAGGCATTCCGTATAATCCACAGGGACAAGGCATTGTTGAGAGGGCCCATCAAACTCTTAAGGCTCAATTAAATAAAGAAAAAGGGGAAATGTACCCCCCTAATATCCAGCTGGCAAAAGCCTTAACTACATTAAATCTCTTTAATATTTACCAAAACTCCGACCAACCTCCTATAATTCTTCATTGGCAAACACCACCCACCCTCCCAGCTATTAAAGTCAAATGGAAAGACCCACTTGATAAAATTTGGAAAGGACCTGACCCCCTGTTGACTATGGGGAGGGGTTTCGCATGTATTTTTCCACAAAATTACTCCAAGCCTGTTTGGGTTCCTGCCCACCATGTTCGGCAATACCCACATGATGGCGCTGATATCCCTGAAGAACAAGAAACACTGCAAGAAGACTGGCTGCAAGAGGACTGGCTACAGGATGCACCCAGGATCCATAATACAGCATGGCAGAATCAAAAAAAAAATCTGATTCACAGAACTTCCCCCCCCCGAATGACTGTCTTATGCTATTACTGGCCAGTTGTGTTTTGTGAGTGAGTGAGTGAGTGAGTGAGTGAGTGAGTGAGTGAGTGAAAAAAAAAATTGAGTGAGTTGAGTGACCAAAATTTTTGTATGACCCATTGTGCTCAGAGTACTCTGAAAGTTAACTGACTTTATATCAAATGGCTGGACGCAGCCATGGTTTCTGGAGACGTCCAGAAACAGTCCAAAAATTGTTCATTCCCCCTTTTGATTTCTTTTTTAAGTCTTGATATCAATATGAAATGTTTAGTCTTAAACTGTGTGAGTAAAGATGGTTCAACTATGACAGTAGATCTAAATTCACATTTGAAATGATATATCTTATTTACAAGTTTTTCTCCTCCTCTGTGTTATAAACTATATGTTTAATATGCGTGTTTCAAGTTTGGTAAACATTAACTTAACAGTTAAATTGTAACTTCGAAGTTACATTTTTACGAGAAGAGGTAAAATCAATTCATTTAAGTAACTGAGTGTTTAAGGTAAAACTCTAAATATTCAATGTGACAATTCATCATCTCCTAAGTTAAAATACAGATTCTCTATACAGGACATTTTTGGAGGGCCTCCAAAAATGTCCTGTAAGCTATCTTGTGGAAATTAATCCACAACAAATTTGGCATCAATCTGATATTGTAAATGTACCAAAAAAAAATTGTCACTAAAATGTGTTAACTCTAGTAACCTGAGTTTGCTTAAAAACCCAATGTAAAAATAGTTAAGAATCAATATATGTAACTTAAATTCGGTATGAAAACTTTGCTATGTAAAGACTGCTACATGAGGTCACGTAAGATGACCTTTACACGAAATTATGAAGATACCTAAACCAGTTATAATCATTGAGTTATCAATTGTAGTAAACTTCTAATTTGTTACAAAGTTTTTTCATAAGTAATTGACTACAGCTATGACAAGCCTTTGCATAAAGAAGCATCTACTCATATAGAATCCCCAGAAATCCATCTTGGACCCCTGACTTCTGACATCACCCACAATTACAGCCATCCCCCGAAACCCATGATGTGACCTGACACAATCTAGAGAACCTGATTCACAGACTCCGAAGGACAAGACTTTCCTACTGCCTTTCTCTCAACCATCGGTGTCTGCTCTTCCTGCTTCTGTTTCGCCCATCATGTTTTGGCGGTTCCAGGTCACTCTCTACAGAGAAGAAAAGTTCCGGTGGCCGTCCTCCTCCATCAAGATAGACGTGTGGCATTTATTTCCTGGCCGTTGACATTGGACTGATGCTTCTATAGAACTTGCTGGACACTCCTTTTATACTGCTGGACTTCTTGAAGAATGACTGTAGCAGTTCATAGAACTTACCGCCAGCTGACTTGGGATTTTGCAATACCAGATCACCCCTCTAGCCCCTCGGCTTATCAGGCTCCCACTCCTCCACCCATCAGGCTCACTCTGTCTCTTGCTACTCTTACTTATCCCTCCGTCTTGTGCTAGTTCTTTTTAAAGACACTTACACACTATCATTCTGCTTTCTTCCCAACAGGTTTCCGTTCACCCCTACACTGCTATTCCCCTGACAGAGATGAAGCCTTTTACAGACATTGACCCAGTTATATATGGCCATTAAGTAAGAGGAAGATGTTGGGGAATTGTGAGGATATGGTTGAGCTTGGAAGGGCTTAAGCCTGAGGGGTGTGTCAATCCTGTTAGTCTCTCTCTCCACGGAGAGGTTGAGCAAGGAGGGACAGTAGAACCCCCAAAAAAGGTGTGCCTCTTATCAGTCTCCCTGCCTCACAAAGTGCCCCACACTCCTGATACTATGGCAAAAAGTTAAAAAGAAAGGGGGAGATGTTGGGTAGTTGCCACCTCCCCCTGGCTTCTGCTTAACCATATGCCTATATAGGGATTTTGCTGATCCAAAGCTTTGGTCTATTTACATAAATCACTTTTACATAAAGCACTCCAGGGCATTGGTGGTTCTATGATAGGATTCTCTCCTGCTCCACCCCCTCCTTGTCACACACTGATCCCTTCTTTGTCACACTCTGATTTTCACCAGTCACTTTTCTCTCCACCCTCTCTATATCACATCCTGTTTCCACCCTACTTGGAGAGTATAAAAACAGCTGCTCTTCTGATTAAAGACACTTGGAAATTGCTTTCTGGCTCCGAGAGTTCTAGAGTGTATCTCCTGCGGAAGTTGGTGCAGCACGAGTTCCTGATCCCTCTCCCACACAGCAGCCTAGATCAGCTCCAGTTGAGTTCTCTCCAACCCAGAGAGCACTAGCTCGGGAAGAAGTACCCTCAGGCTATCCCGGCAAATTTCCACATGTGATTTTATATATGTTAATAATTGCTAAGTCCTTTTGGTTTACTGATCCTCTGATTACTATTTACGAAGTGACCTTTGTAGAACTACTGCCATTTCCAGTGGAGGGACTGGGGACACATACAGAATTCTGTAGTGAGATCAGTTTAGAATTATACCCCCTCTGATCTCATAATCTTGTAAATAAATAATAAATCATGAGTTAAAAGAAGACCTACCCTTATACATGTATCTTGACATTTGATAACCTGGTGTATCTAAACTTGAAGGTACCTTTGATGATTTCTCATTATCCTTTGATATACTGTATGATTTTGTCAATACACACTCTTTGTGTTCTGGTTGCAGTCACACACTTGACATGGTACCATTCCCAGATGTCCTGTATGTACCATCTATAGTCTTCTTATACCTGTGAGGATGTATGAAGTGAATCTCTCTTAATCCTGAGACTTGACAGAGCAAAATATCTTAGCTTCTGTTCCCCATACGGAACTACATAGAACATTTTATCTTTAAGAGAAGAAATTAAATGTTATATTTTAAGAAGAATATGGGTGGAGGCAAGATGACAACTTGGAGGCAGCTGCTGGTGTGAACTCTGACAACAGTGGCCAGATAGGTAGGATATTACACTGTAAGCAGGATGGGGGAAAAGGGGTCCTAAGTGTGACACGAAGGAGGTGACTATACTTCAATCTTGGGTTAGAAAACTGAGGAAAAAGAAAGAAAATCTTCTGATTTTTCCTGAAGCGCACCTCTCCCCTGACCACAAAACCAGACCCCAGGGCTGGAGAGCTGCTATTAGCAGGTGCCCCGCTGAGCTGTTTTCTTTACCAAGACTCCTGGCTCAACAGGGGCATAATTCCAATTCTTTCCCTATTTGATTTCCTTCTCCTCTCTCTCTCTCTCTCTCTTTTTTCCTAAGTGGAAGGAGCTCTAGTTGAGTAACAAAATATCTGACCAATCAGAGCCTCACCCCTGCCTGGGAAAGACTACCTGAGGATTTTTTACAACTGGCGGTCTTTGCTCAGACTGCCTAAACTAATCCTGAGCCCGCCAAGCTGCAGACTGACTGTTAGGGTTTTTTACTCTATTTTATTATTACTATTATGTGTGTGTGTGTGTGTGTGTGTGTGTGTCCCTCTCCCCCCTCCTTCTTCAGGTTGACCAAAATTAACTATTATT